>NW_020837950.1:64325300-64463883 GCF_003676395.1 Aethalodelphis obliquidens
TGTCTGTGGCCTTATTATGATTTTAGGCAGCCTCTCTGCTAATGGGTGGGGTTGTGTTCCTGTCTTGCCTGTTGTTTGGCATAGGGTGTCCAGCACTGTAGCTTGCTGGTCATTGAGTGAAGCTAGGTGTTGGTGTTGAGTTGTAGATCTCTGGGAGATTTTCACCGTTTGATATTACGTGGAGCTCGGAGTTCTTTTGTGGACCAGTGTCCTGAAGTTGGCTTTCCCACCTCAGAGGCACAGCACTGACTCCTGGCTGCAGCACCAAGAGCCTTTCATCCACACAGAAAGCTCGGGTGTATCTTGAGCATTGAGTTCCATCCACGGGTGACCCAAAAGGGAGAGATGGAAGTTGGTAGAAAGTCAGACTTCATCTATCTACATGGCTGGGTTCCAGCAACAAGAGGAGGAATTCCTAGAGAATCAGACTTTGAAAGTTAGTGGGATTTGATTGCAGAACTTCATCAGGACTGGGGGAAACAGAGACTCCACTCCTGCTAGTGTTGGAGGGTCTCCTGCATAGGTAGGGCATGGTTCCGTCTCACCATGAGGACAAGGACACTGGCAGCAGAAGTTCTGGGAAGTACTCCTTGGCAGGAGCCCTCCTAGAGGCCGCCATTAGCCCCACCTAGAGTAGTTGTTTTGAATTAAGTCTCGTCTTACATAAGTGTGAATTTATTTTTTATTTGACACTCTTCCATTATATTTCTTTTTACCTGGAATCATCTTTTCTTCCAGTCTCCCACAGTTGAAATCCTCCTCATGTTTAAAACTGAAATCAAAAGACACATCATCCATGAAGCTTTCTCTGATCTCCCAGTCAGAATTAATTGCAAGTTATTATATTGGAACTTGTATTTATCACTTGACCATTCTCTCTATATAAGAATTATTTACCAGATTTTGTGCCAGATTAAATTCTTAATTCTTAAAAACGAGGGAAACTATATTAGTCACTTTATTTTTTATAGTCCCTCAAAAAGAATATGCTCAGTACATGAGTTTTTTCCATGTATTGATATAATTTGGGGTTATAACCTTCCCCTATTACCCCACACGTAGTGTGTGGTTTCGACACGTTTTGAGCTAATTTATGACATTATATTTGAAGAAAAATTTCTCTACCCCAGAGGACTTTAGAGATCATATAAGTGATTTTATAATTCCTCACAGAGGTGCCCTTTCTGTTTACCTAAGTGTGTTCAAGTTATTTTTTGCCTTTGAACGTGTAAACATTATTAGAGTTTTAAACTGTGAATACCAGATTGTAATTATTTGATTCCTGTCAAAAAACTTTTGACATAGTCTAGTTAATATATCAATACAGAATAGGTGATTTTTAACTTTGACACAGTTTGTGTTTGTAAATGTTTCTTGGTCCCTCCATGCTCATTTATATTTTGTGTCATGAAATAGGAGTAAGGAAATAAACAACTAGCCTAGAATGAGTTCTTGTCTGTAATGATCATATCATTTCTGAAAATCCGCTGTGGAAAAGCTGCTTATTCCCTCCCCTTGTGTTTCTTCCACTTGCTGATCAGTTTTTCTTCTATTTGTGACTTCAGCACCATGCCAAAGCATGAGAATTTCTTCAGACTTTAGTTGGTTTTGCTGTTAAAACTATCCTTGATATCTCAGTTACCAAGCAACAAAATTCCTGCCTTGTTTCTATATGCTTGGGTGTCTATTTTTTGAAGGAATGAAGTAGTAGGCAGAAATGGGATTAAAGGGAGCAATTGCAAAACAATCAAAGCAGTCATTGATGATATCATGTTTAGGCATAGTCCCAACAGTAAGGACATCTGACTTAGCTTTCACAATATATTAGCTAGTGTTCAGACAAGTAGCTATAACAAAGAAGACCCCAAAACATAGTAGCAAACACAGTATAGAAATTTATTCATCTTTCACATAAAAAAACAGAAGTAGTAGGTCTAGAGTTGGTAGGGAGACTCACATCTCTGTGTTCCAGGTGACTATTTCATAGGCAACTATTTTGTACCATCTCTAGGCCACTGGGTATAGAAGAAGAGGAGGAAAGGACATGTACATTCCTATGAAACCATGACCTAGAAGTGGACATCATTTCTCATATCCCATTGGCAAGAAAATAAATACATATATTCACAATAAGCTACAAAAGAGGCTATGTCCAGCTCTGTTGCTAAATAAGGGAGGAACCATTTTTGTAGGCAATTATGTGTGTCTGTACCTAAAGCCAAAACAATCAGACAATAAACTTGTAGTGACTTAAATCAGTATGGAGCAGGCATGCCTACAAATAATCTATGTATTTTCAGCACCAATTCAGCCTAGGATCCACAGGAAAAGGATATGGAAAAAGAAAGGTAAAATGTACAATAGAATAAGAACACCTTGATCTGCCTTGATCTGATTATTTGACTATTCAGGGGGGCCTGGGGAAATATTTGGGGTAGCCTAAATTATTTAACTTGGAAGTGGATAAGTTAAATACAGACACAAACACACAATAGAACAAGCTCATTGGATTTCTAGTTTAAAAGTTCCATTTCTGACTAGAGCTACAGGCTTCCATCAACCACTAGGGATTTAACATTTTAAACCAAGACTGGATTATTTGGGAATTACTTAATATATTAAAAGACAAAACTATGAAAACCTTGAGGAAAGATAGTTCTTTTAAGTTTGCAAAAACGCCATCAGAAAGATGGAGATAAAAAATTGTAGGAAGATAAGGAAGAAAGTAATCTTCTAATTTTTGCTTAAAATGAGCATAATTTTCAAAGTCTAAGAACTATTCTATTAATTAACGTTGTGACTGTGTTATCCTATGAGGAATAATCTTTCTTTTGGCCTTACTGTCATTCTATTATAAATGCTGAACTTAATCATATCTTTAGACCTTGAATTTCAATATAAAATGCTAGAATTTTTTTTCAAAATATGACTAAACCCAACTTTTATTCATTTAATTAAAACTAAAATTATAATCAATTATTCTTTTAATTTTACCTGTTTTAGTAATGATCGTGACTCACCACTCATCTGGTAGAATATTTCTATTTATGATTATGTCAATAAAGTGTCAACCCATTTGGTTGGAGATAAAATAAGCTTTCAGAAGTTATTGAAAATTTATGAATAAAATGTTTAACTTTCTACAAATTATTTTGAAGTTCTCTGCAGTATGTATATAGATATTCTTAATTTTTCAAAACTTGAAATATTAGGCAAATAAATCAGTGGGCTTCTGATATCTGATAAATCAGTAACTATGACATTCTTTTGTGTTTCTCCCATATAATCCACTCCAGAAAAATTACAAAGCAATAGAGAAGCATAGGTTTGAAGGATTAATACTAAAGAGTGAGACACCTGAGAGATCAAAGGCTACTGTGAAGTGGGATGTCTATAAGTGTGTGTGTGTGTGTGTGTGTGTGTGTGTGTGTATGAGAGAGAGAGGGAGATGGAGAGACGGGGAGAGAGAGAAGAGAAGAGGGATCAGAGCAGGCAGAGGGCTTAATAGCATGTGGGTTAACAGCAACCTGGGAGAAAGGCGAATTGCAGCAGGAGATGAGAGTGGGAGAGAGTTTTTTTTTTTAATTCTGGTCTCGGAACCACATTATCTTGGGAATGCTGGTGATTGCCATCGCCACAGAACTCTCCAGAAGTGTCCTAAGAATAGGCCCTCATGGCCTGAATTGCTAGTGGAACAAGTATAGGAAAAGATGAGAGGTTCATGGCTTCATGTCCACCTCCTCCAAACCCAAGGGTTGATGATATTTCCACTTAGATACAAAGGTTTTTCTTTTTCTAGGAGAAATTTTTCTTAAATAAGACAATGTTAATTATCTCCTAGAATCTATCAGACTTTCCTCCCTGTAATAATAGAGCCACCTGAATTATAGCAGGGCACAAGACTGCCCAAACAGATATTGTGTTTCCCAGCTCCCTTGCAATGAGATATGGCCATATGATGCAATTCTGGTCAGTCAGTGGAATGTAAGAGGAAGTAATGTTTACAGCATCTAGTTTCTATTTTTATAAAGAAAAATTTCTTGTCTTTCCCATGCTCCCATTTCTTGCTGATATAAAAATGACAACACATGTAGCAGCTAACTTGGACCTAGGGCCCCTTTTATCCTTATTCTTTCAATGACTTTGTGGTGAAGAAATATCTTCACTAGCTCTAGAAAACTCCCATTTGACTATTAACTGAAAAAGAAACAGAATTCTCTTATGTAGAAGTTATTGTAACTTTGGGTCTACTTGATCCAGAAACTTAGCCTAGACCCTGTAATTCAGGATATAAGGAGGAATTGAGGACAGAAAGAGAGGTTAGGCAGAATGGTAAGACATGGCATTGATCAAAATGTTTTGAAGGTCCCTGAGATTCTTGAACCTGGAGCTTATCCCTCTATGTTTCTAAGTTCACTGGGAAGGACACAACTAGGACGTACCTTCTGCAATACATTTACCAGAAAGATTAGGTGATACCATCAGGGGAACATGAACTCACAAGACAAAATAATATCTGAGAAGTAAACCCACTATAAAGAAGAATGACAAATGTAACACATGATGTTGAATTTTTGGAACAGGCAGAATAAGAATTTAAATTAGTTGTAATAAATTTTATGGAAGTTTGTTAATGAAGAATATTCATAATTAAAAAAACAGAAAAAGTAAAGTGGAAATTTTACTTACGGTAGATGAGATGAAATGCTGGTAGAAACAGTTAAGGAATGAGTAAATGAGCTGAAAAATCATATTGAGAAAAATGGAAAGGCAACAAGAAAAGACAATGAGATAAATATTAAGAAATTGGGGGCTAGAAATAGAATTGCCAGCATTTAGACATAGAATACCAAAATGTGAGCCAATGTTTGAAGAAATAATGATAATAAACTTATAAAATTAATAGTTTAACATCCCCATAGCAAAACAACTTATAGAATGCCAAACTCCCTAGCTGTATAGAATCAGCATGTTATATTCAAATCTAAGTTTGTCAAAAGCAGAGCAAATTCTAGAAACTTCCAAAGTAAGAGGATGTTTGCACATTTTTCCAGAAGAAGAGAGAAATAGCTAAAGGTAACTATTGACTCTATGAAGTTAAGTACAATCTCAGACTAGATAAAGACAGTGCAAAAAAGAAGATTATAGATCTGTTTCTCTTATTAATGCAAATGAAAACCTCTAATTAAACAATATTTAAGTGAATCCAACAGTGTACTAAAATTAATGCATCATAATCATATGAGTTATCCCTAAAAATCTTTGCTGATTCACCATAGAAATGTTGGCATTATACTTTATCACATTAATGAATAAAGAAGAAAGTGTATATAGTGCAGTTGTAAATAAAGCATTTGATCAAGATCAATACTTAAAAAATATATATAAAGAAGGAAACTTTCCTAATATGGCAAAAGTTATGTACCAATGCCTATATAGACACATTCCACTTAAGAACAAGGAAGGCAGAGATCCTCATTAACATAGCCACTCTTTAACTTAGTACTGAATGTCTTATGGTATAAGAATGTGGAAGGGAGGAAGGGAGAAAGAGAAGATAGAAATATGAAGAGAGAAAAATTAGAGTGTAAGGATTGAAAGGAGTTAGATTAAAATGTCATTATTTGCAAATGATATAATCATCTACATAGAAAAAACTGATGGCATCAAAGCCACTGGAACTAAGATAGTTGAGTAGTAGTTTATTTATACAGAAGTCTGAGGTCTAGAATTATGATTGGCTAAGGGAGCATGATGAAGCAAGCCATTTCTGAATAGAAATTATTTTATGGCACAATAATAGAAAATAATTAACTTGAAGATAAATAATTCACTTCCCCATCTATATGGGGAAGTTGTGTTGGGTAGTAATTGCTGAGTGCAGTGCCAGTGGTATTTTTACTGAAGTAGTCCAAGGGTGTGTTGGGAATTTTTCCCAGCTCTTTTGGCCAGGTTTTATGGTCATCTG
The DNA here is from genome assembly GCF_003676395.1 of Aethalodelphis obliquidens. NCBI lineage: Eukaryota > Metazoa > Chordata > Mammalia > Artiodactyla > Delphinidae > Aethalodelphis > Aethalodelphis obliquidens. The sequence continues at coordinate 64,331,269 of NW_020837950.1, forward strand.
GGAGACTATAATTTATATAATATCCCATATAAAATTATTTTATAAATGAAGAGTAGTCTCTGAAACTGAAAACAGTGACCCGTATGATTACTTGTTGAAAGCAAGGCTTAGGTCCGTTAAGGATGTGAGGAACACAAGACTCATGGCCTGGCTGATTCTAACAATACTGGGGAAGCTCAAAGAAAGAAAAGGACAGCTTCAAGGTGCTAAACTCAAGTAAACTCAGTGTCAGGAAACTAGGGAACCTTTTTTTTTTCCTTTAGCCACAGGACTTAAGTCCTTGAGAATCTGATTCATAGTTTTACCATGCACGTTCCTGAAATAGAGCATATGTTGAATTCAAAGCCTCATCAGTTTTCCTATATAAAAATAGACATTGTTTAAAAAAATAATAGACATTGTTTGTTACAGAGTGGGATTCCAAAATTCCAGTGGACCCACTTGGCATAATTGAAGGAAATCTAAGGTGACTTTCTGTGTCTAAGCAAACTAGTAGCTATGAAATTCATGTGCTACAATATATTTCAAGTCATGACTTACTCAGAAAACTACTAAATGAAATATAAAATAAAAATATTTTAAAATTCTGCACCTACAGTTTTATTCATTTGAGGCATTTGTACTCACCATATTGAGAACACATCTATATGATTTTACTCTAAAGTGTATACTTTTAAGTGCATAAACTATAATTTGACTTAAGTTTCAAATTTTATTTCAGATGTTAAAATGACATATTACACAGGGATATATGAGTAATAAAGTAAGCATCCAAAATGTCAAGTCAATATAAATCCTTCATTAATTAATTGAAAGGAATATGAGAATTATTTCTTAAATCAGAGATTTTTACTTGAGGTATACAATTCCAATAAAACAAATGAAAGTAATGAGTATTTCATACATAAACTATAATTCAACCAAAATGTTTCCTAGTTTAGAGGCAAGAGCATTGATTGGGAATTAGGATTTCATACATATATGTCAGAAACTGTTATATTTTATACTACTGCAAACACTCCCTGTTTTTCAAACATTAACTCTTAACCCTTTACTCTGCTTTCCAGAAGTACACACTGAAGTGCCCTTTTCAAACATTTCCAACTGTATCATATCCATGCTTAAAATTCTTCAACAACTTTCTGTTACTCTTAAGATGACAACTAAAATCCTTTCGATAGCCGACAGGGTCTTGCATGACCTGAATTCTGCTTACCTATCTAGGCTCATCTCTCACTGCTTTCCCTTGTTGTAAACTACTGCTCTGCCATTTCACTTCCTCCAGTACCAAACGTCTCAGCCTCCACTGGGACTGTGCAATTTCCTGAAACATTTCACTCTCCCTCCTCAAGTTTGGTAACCTATTCTCACCTTTTATTTTCTCGGAAAAAGCCTTCCCTGAACTTTCAGACTAGTTCGTATTTCTCTATTATATGTTCTCATGGCATCGTGTTTTTGCAGCACTTATCTCTCTGATGTTTGATAAAGTCTGTCCCCAATTATACTGAGTTCTATGACTGTAGAATCCTGTCTCTGTGTTGCTGTTGTTGTTAAACATAAACTGGGTGCCCATAGTTATACCTGTATAGAGTAGGTACTTATTTAATTTAATATTATTTTTGCTTAAAGAAATGAATTCTAGTATCACCAATTTATGTCTGTTAACATTACAAATCCAAATCACCTTTTTAAAAATTATATAGTGTATATGGGTGAGGTTTGCTAATGTAGGTGGTGTCCCATGAAAATGTTATGCCCTGATAGTCTTATCTTATGTTCTGCCTACCACCTCCATAGCTCTTAGAAAAGGCTAAGCCCAACTATAGTTGTTGTTATCCAGTTTTTTTTCATTCACAGATAAGAGTTCAAAATCAAGACCTATCACTCAATGCAATTTCATGTGATTATATTGTGAGACTAATCTGAAAAAGAGTCCACTGATGGGGTGGCCATATATAGAAGAGAAAGTAGATTAATTCATTCTTTTTAAAATGAAATAGCCATCTAGTTGAGAGAAAAAACAATTCAGCTTATTAGTTAATAAATGTTTATTGAGTTCTTACTATATTCTTCACATTGAGGGTACAGTGGTGAAGACAATTTGTGTCAGATACAGGATTTAGTTTACTCTCATAAGCTAAATTTGATGTGGTGGGGTCTTAGAGTAGAATTAAAAGTCATACTAAAATGTTCTGCAAATTGGTGAAGGAAAGACGCTCTAGATGGAATCAAATGTGAATTGCTATTTTAAGTAGTATGCACAGTACCATGTAAACAGTGATTTAAGAAGTGTATTTATGTTTGTGGAAAGAATAAATGAAATTATAAGAACTACAAAGGTCAGAGCAAAGAAAATTTGTGCCATGACTGCCTTGGAAATTAGGGTGGCCAGAAAGAGAACAAAGAACTTGGGCACCAAGCAAAGAAACTGCAAGATAATTTATATCCATAGATATCTAAGGTTTAGGAAAAGGCTTTAAGGTTAATAAAGACAATCAGTTCAAGAATGGAAGAAGACTGGAAATTAAGAAGTTAAACTCTAATTATTTGAAATGTTAAAGATTTCACTATCAAAAGAGAAGACCCCCCCATAAACCCTCAGATCTGAATGGATGCTAACAAAGAGTGACAACTTTCATTAATAATTTAAAGTTAATAATTTGTATCCCTATAATTCCAACACAGTCAGCCAAATTATATACCTGTGCAGTGTTAGACCAAACCTAGGAAAGTATTGAGAATTACTCTCATAAAACTGCATGTAGGAAATCAGTATCAAAACTTACTATTTTTTAACTTCTATGCATATATAACTAAGATGAAGACAGATTTAAGAGGGGATGATCAGGAAAGGTAGTTAAGAGCACTTCTATTTATTTCAAGGTTCTTTGTTGCAGATAACAGAATCCCCTTTAGCTGGTTTAAGCACATCTGAATTTTACGGGATGGTAGCTATCTTAAAAAATTTCTAGGAAGCTAGGGATCAACTTTCTATGCCATACAGTCAGGAACTAATGGAGCCAGGAGAAATGCTAAACTGCACACAGAAACCACTGCTAAAGATGCTAAAGAGGCCACATGCCAGAGACCAGTCACCAAGACTCTGCCACAGCTGCCCCAGAAGAATGAAAAACCTCTCACAAGATGTGTTCTCTCTGGGGGCAGATGCCTCTTCATATTGCTCTACTTTGTTGAAACTAGGTAACATACATGCATGCTAGCTCCAAGTAGATTTGGAAAATTTAGTGTGTAGCCTTCCAGCGTTTACAGCACAAGCAGATATGCTAGAAGGGTTTGGGATGGGTATGGAAAGACACTGTTCTATTTTCCATAACTTGGCATTATTCGGTTCTGTTCACCAGGACCCAACATCATAGGAAAGGAATCCACTATGAAGTACATTGTGAAGGGCATTCCAAAAAACATCTCCCTGGTTAGGACTCTAAAGTAAGTGACACAAATTAGAGGTTGCCCAGGCAGGCCCATGATAAGTAAGCCTTTCTTTAGTTTCTCTGGATGGCTGTAGAAAACAGGGACGTAAAGCATGGGGCAGGATGGAGTGTAAAATTGGTATATTTAAATAATGGATGATTTTAGTGAGCTCAGTATATAAAATGTCAGAGAGTGCTTTTAAAGAAAAAAATATTTAGCTCATAAACACAAGAGGAATAGGGTGTCTAAATGTCCAAAATTTTGATTAAAGAACAATCTTCAGATCAGTGGGTCTCAAGGAGATGATGAAGGCGAAGCTCTCAGGATTTTTATTACTTCATTAGGATCTTTCATGAGCATGAATCGACAGACTCTATCTAGATGAAAGCCTGAGAAGGTGATAATTCAGGAAGATATGAGAGACAGAGTTTGTAAATTTGGTTTGTATAAACCAATTTCAATTTAAGGTGGGAGAGGCAAATATTGATTGTGTTTGGGAGGGAAATCAACTGAACAGGTGCTGGAGATCAATCAAGGTAATGCTTGATTGATAGATAGATTTGGCTAGCTTGTGAATTATGTATCAGTAAGTAATGGAATAAATTAATGGCTTTAACGTTGTATAAGAATGTTCTAGAAAGACTAGTTTGCAAACCTAGTGTTCCTTGGAGTCTCACTATTGTTTCTTGAGCCCAGTATAAGCCATAAATCCAAGTTATTCTAGGAATAGCAGCCTACACAGATAGGATACCAGAGGAGAACCTTTGTAAATCTATAATTATCTCAATTATAGCAAATGGATTCATTCATTCAAAAATAATTAATACTGCCACATTCTAGGCACTGAGGCACTATAGCAAACAAAACAACATCCTTGCTATCCTGGCAGAATAGAACTAGGAGACTGACAAGTAAACACATAAACACAAATATATGATGCCAGATGGCAATATGTGCTGCAAAGAAAAGTGAGGCAGGGTACAGGGAACAGAGACTGGAGTGGGGTGCACAGGGATTGGTATTCCACATAGGGTTTTCAGGGGATCACTGGGGTAGAGACCCGAAGGATGTGAGAGAATAAGACACATGGATGTCTAAGGGAATTGAATTTTCTGTAGAAGAAAGATAAGAGCAAAGAACCTGAGATAGAAGCATGCTTCTCATGGCCAGTATGAGCAAGGATGCTTATGTGGCCAGAGCACAGTATAGAAGAAGAAATAAAGCCAAAACCTAGCAGACGGCCAGATTAAGATCTCAGAAGACATGTTAAGGCCTTAAATTTTCTGAGTGTAATGGAAACATTTGAGCTGAAAATTGCACATGATATGACATTTTAAAATATTTTACATTTTAAATGGGCAGATTCTTTACACAGTATGATATTCTCCTTGAAGGGTAAACTAAGATCCATTTCTTTAGAATATTTTATCCCTACATGTCTGACATGTAACAAGTATATAAATTTTTTTTTTTTTTTTTTTGCGGTACGCGGGCCTCTCACTGTTTTGGCCTCTCCCGTTGCGGAGCCCAGGCTCCGGACGCGCAGCCTCAGTGGCCATGGCTCACGGGCCTAGCCGCTCCGCGGCATGTGGGATCTTCCCAGACCAGGGCACGAACCCGCGTCCCCTGCATCGGTAGGCAGACTCTCAACCACTGGGCCACCAGGGAAGCCCTAAAATTTTTAATAATGTTTTAAGATTTTATAATAATGAAAGAATTATTTATTAAATAAGGTATAAGGTATTATTTTGCTTATTTTTAAAAACTGTGATGACATATTTAGATATAAAAATACTGTTTGATGAGCTTGCCACTATGGAGAAAGAGGAAATTTCCCAAAAGCTTAAACAATTTAACCAACACTGCCACATTTTACATCGATTTAATGGCGTTTAATAGCATGAAAAATTGTGGCAAATATTGGGCATATGGTAAAAATAAATACAATATGCTCATGTAAGTACGCATATTGCAATAAAATGTTGGAATGGAGAGCAATGCAGTGACAAAATATGTATGGTGTGGAATGGAACCTAACTGACTTCTATTGAGAATACACTGTGAGAGCACAGTTCTGAAGTAGGTTTTAGTTTTGGCAATACGTCCTGTTTGCAACTGGAACCGACTAACTGTATTTTGTCCTCCTTTTCCAATTGTGAAAATTTGCCTTTTTCAGGAAATAATTGGTTGCCCATCAAATTGTGATGTGAAATGCCTCATTGACACACCCTACCATTTACAACATACTTACGTTAATTTACTGTGTGCCGAAGGACTTCTTTTTAAGCAAACATTTGCCAAAGGCTAACATATGTGCAGAAAAATGCAAAAATTCTAAGTTTAAAGATTTGATGCATTTTTTGCAAAATGATCCTGCCCATGTAACTGCCACCCAGATGAAGACAGAGAAGCAGTAGTAGTCAAGTACATGGCCTGGACTTTTTTTTTTTTTTTTGGCGGTACGCGGGCCTCTCACTGCTGTGGCCTCTTCCATTGCGGAGCACAGGCTCTGGACGCGCAGGCCCAGCGGCCGTGGCTCACGGGCCCAGCCGCTCCACGGCATGTGGGATCCTCCCAGACCGGGGCACGAACCCGTGTCCCCTGCATTGGCAGGTGGAACTCTCAACCACTGCGCCACCAGGGAAGCCCTCAAGTGCTATGTCTTGAAGCAGAGGCTCTGACAATCATCTCAGAACTTCAAAGGATAGCAGTGGTCCCAGTACTTAGCTACCTGTCTAAAACCATTTTAGAGATTAAAACACATAATATCACTAAGGTGTAAGCAAGCAAATAGAGGTAAATTGTCCAAGGTCTTTGAAATCTCATAGAAGTGGTGAAAGTATTTTTAATAAAAATTATAATAAACCAATGTTATATCTAAAAACAAATTTTTGAAAATTGTAAAGTAAACCCTTCTGTCTTCTTCACGTTACTACCTCACTACATAAGATGGGAATTTTTAAAAATAACTTTCCTACTTTACTAAAAGTACCTGTGAGGCTCATTCATTCCTCCACACAGGAGATTTAGTGAATTTCAGGAGAAATGTGGGAATTTTTCATGCGTTAGGTCATGTTATTCTTGAGATGAGGCTTCTAAAAGCAGCCTGATGGACTGTCTTCACCTTACAGAGTATTGGGTTGAGTTCCCCAAAATAAAGATGCTTTGCCGGTATAGAATAGTCTAACTTATTTTCAGTGGAAAACTGGTATCTGTCAGAGATAGGAGCCTTAAGTATTGTACAGATTAAGGTTAAATATGAATAAACTTCTGCTTGCAGCCTCCAAAAGCAAACAAGGAGAAAACTGTATGGAGTGACTATAGAAGCTGGCCAAATAATAAAACATAAGTACAGTGAGTTTCACAGTTCTTTCTAAAAGAGAAACTTGGCGGGCTTCCCTGGTGGCACAGTGGTTGAGAATCTGCCTGCCAATGCAGCGGAGAAGGGTTCAATCCCTGGTCCGGGAAGATCCCACATGCCACGGAACAACTAAGCCCGTGCGCCACAACTACTGAGCCTGTGCTCTAGAGCCCGTGAGCCACAACTACTGAGCCCACGTGTTGCAACTACTGAAGCCCACGTGCCTAGAGCCCATGCTCCACAACGAGAGAAGCCAATGCAATGAGAAGCCCATGCACTGCAACGAAGAGTAGCCCCTGCTCGCTGCAACTAGAGAAAGCCCACACGCAGCAACAAAGACCCAACACAGCCAAAAATAAATAAATAAAAAATAATAAATTTATAAAAATAAAAGAGAAACATCGCAATTTCTTCCAAGAGATGGTCAAGGCTAAATAACCATGCCTCACCTCCCTATTTTCATGGTACACTTACCCCCTTGACCTTCTCTACATCAATTGCCCTGATTTCATTCTTCTTTTCCTTTGTCTTCTTCACTCAGGTTTAACACTTGATGTGTATAAAACTCTGTTCACAGTAACTTTCATATATTCTTACAGTGTCCAATGAGGTAGATATACTGAGTATTCCATTATATAGATAATAAAACTGAAGCACAGAGCGTGGAAATAACCTCCACAAGGTTACATAGCTAGGTTGGTGGGATGAGATTCAAATGATCCAGTTGGTCTCAAAAGCCCATATGCTTAACTGCCACACTGCATTACATCTCCACCTGCCAAGTCAGCATTTCCATCTGGCTGTCTCCAGGGATTGTAAACTAGAGATGTCCAATGTTGAATTTATGTCACTCTCAGATAATACTCCTTTTTTAGTTTTTCTAATCTCAGTAAATAACATTTCCTATCTAGCAGATAAGGAAAAATCCTGGATTTTTCCCATGTTCCCTCCCTGAACACTTCATATTTATCAATCCGACAAGTTTTCTTGATTTTAGAGCAATTCCCCTGCTTACAATGTTCTAGTTGTTTCCAACTATCATTAAAGTCTAAGGTCCTTTGTATGGTCTACAAGTCATCCCTTTATTGATATTAGACAATGTCCCTGATGTTGGATTCTCTGTCAACTTAGAGATCCAAGTAAATACATGTTATAGAGACCCCTCTCCCCATTCTTAAGGTAAAATCTGACCAAGTAGAACTAAATTTGACTGTATGAAGGTACTCAGATGTGTGGGGTTTTTACTTCTTCTTGTTGTTATTGTTACTGTAATATAAACCTACTCAAATCTGATTAGTATCCTGTGTTCATCCTCAATAGGAATTGAAATTACTTCATTATTTACTTTCATTATTAGTTGAAATTATTTCATTATTTGTAAATATCTGTATAAAATTTCTCTCGCTGGTAGCCCATAGCTTGATGGAAACAGAGCTCTTACCAATCTAATTCATGATTGTATTCTCTGCCTAACTTAGTAGATGGCCTATAGTAACAAAAAAATAAACTGTGTGTATGTATTGTGTGTCTATATATAAACACACACACACACACACACACACACATACACACACAGACCCTGGCCTCATTAATCTTTCAGTCAAAGAAAAAAACCACGTAAGTGAAACATAGTAATACAAGTTGTGACATAGGTACTATCTACCATGGGGGAAATGCAAAATAATACTGGAACTCATAGAAAGGATGCTAAACTGAAGTCTCATCGTATGGGCATTTAACTTACAAGTTGGATTCGAACCGAATGTAATGTAAGTCACAAAAAGAACAAGAATGCCCATTAATTTGCCTGAAGTTTAAAGACACTTAATAGTAAAATGGAATGAAATATGTACTGCAGACAAGTATCAATACATTAGAACTTTCTATCTCACCCATTCACCAGTAAATATTTTGTAATATTAAGACAGATTATTTTAAACATTCAATCACCTATTTATATATTTGCTTTTGTTGAAACCATTCAGTGAGGCTGAACAGTTTCCAAAATTGAATGTGCATATAAATTATTGTGCCAAGTTGTATTCTACAAAGTTGTGTTACCATGGATTGTATGCAACTAAGAAAATTTCAAAGTAAAATTTTTACTCTGATTTTTAACGTATTCTTTCACTTGAGAACCTAAGATGGAACTCTACACTGCTATAGAAGGGCACGTAGTTCATGTAATACCTAAAAAACTGAGGAGTTGGCCAGGCGACAATAAACGAGATCACAGTTCCACTTCAAAAGGATCATTTTGGATGATTTATAGGGCATATAAGTAGGTGTACAGTGGATTTTTCCAGAGGCTACGTGACATGTGATTTTGCAGTAAATTGAATATCAAAGTAAACATGAGAATCCAGCGATGCTCTTAAGCCAGAAATTAAATTGATTTGCAAGAAATGTAAAACGCTCCAATTCCTATCACTTTTTGTTTTATAAAATAGCTATTTCTCATAAAAATATAATTTAGTGTATAATTTTTAATTATAATGAACTAATAAGTATTTTAAAAATTCTTGATATCTAATGCAGTAAATATAAATAGATATAATTCACATAAACAAAAGTATTTTGGTGTCCTCAATAATTGTTGAGTTGCAAGATGTCCTAAAACCAAAACTTTTGAGATCTCTTCTATTGTATAGACAATTTAAGTTTACAATTTTTTTTAAGCTATACCTTGGTCTTTTTTTTTTTTTTGGTAGCCTATATAATAAATGATACCTAATTAGAGATGGGAAAATATTTTTATTTATAAGAGATTCTCCAAAATACAGAAAAGTTTTAAGCAAATTTTCTTTTCATTTTAGAGAGCCTATGCTGTCTGCTCAATATACATTATACATTTTTAATTAACCAAAAATAAAATTTTCTAGAATGAAAAAAATGCTTAATAAATTGCTAGCTTTATGGAACATATATCTTCTAACTGTTTTATGCAAATATTGATCCCTATGGAAGAAATTGCTTTAGATTTAGAAAATCATACCTTCATATAAAGATTTTCTAACTGTTAATATTATTGAAATAATAATCCTACCCACTATAGAACATATTTGTTACAGATCTCTATATGTAGGAAAATTCGTGTCTTAAGGAATGTTCAAGTCAACTGAGAGAAGTAGGACAAATTTTAAAGAAAAATTTGGAAGGGGAAGAAACAGATTCATTAATGTGAAAATGTATCAGCTTAGAGTGGTCCATTGGACTGGATTACCTCTCTCATTCTTTTCTCTTACCGCCATTTCCTTACATAGTAAATTATCAGTAATTATGGTTTGGAATACCGGGACAGAGTCTGCAAAAGTCTTCACACTTGAGGTTGCATAATGTTCTCTTTCACCTTAAAAGTTTGGAGAGAAACCTTTAAATCAAGTCTGCCTGTCAAAAGATCTGATACCAGGATAGCTGTACTATCTGAGGAAGGGCATGAATGGGCCATGCAAAGAGCTTTGGAAGTAGCCTGAGTTCAGAGATTGAAGGCAAAGAATTGGTACTATTTCTGTCATTCACAGCTAATGACCAATTGCTTCCTGACTATTTTAGATCATGAAAAGCATTTCCCAAATACTAACATTTCCTATAGTTTGAGAGACAGCAAGGTATAGTGGGACAGTTTGGGGCTTTTATTCAAACAGACTGGACAACTAATTAAAATTCTGTCACTTAGTCAGTGGGTGAATGTAGGTAAATTATCTACATATGTTAGACTAATTTCTCATCATGACAGTGAGTATAAAATTACCTCTCAGAGAGTTGGTGAGTTTTAATAACATGTATGAATATGCTAGAATAGTCCAAATCATACAGTGGGTGTGCAATATTTTTTTTAATTTTATGGTAAAAAGTATTATATTAAATCCCCAAGAACATGAGGTCTCTTGTTCACAGTTTGGAAACATTGTTTTTAGTTCAAATTAGAAGTTCACTATATATAAAATTTGCTGCTAGTCTTATTAAGACTATTTAAAAAATAACTCCTTTATTACTCATTTTCTCTGATTGGTCTATCAAAGTTTGTAGAGTGATTAATTTTTTAATCTAATAAAGTTTTAACATCTGGTGAAAATATAAACATTATGCTTTTCTTTATATGTGAAAAGATATATCTTATGATATAGTTTTGCTAGAAGTGAGATTTCTTTTATGAAAAATACCACTTTAGGAGCAATGGTTATTTATAAAGCTTTCTTCAAATGTTCCTTAATATATTTCATATATAATATCTCTCTATATGTCCATATATGTAGATATATATCCATATATATGTATATATAAACATATAGTGAACTAATTTTCTTAGTTCACTATATTTCTACTGCCTTGAAATTCTTAGATGAGTAAAGGATTAGTTAATTTTCATGATTAAGTGCTATGAGTTCCTTTTCTATTAATGTATTTAGCAGTGTTCAACTCGAGCTATTTCTTTATGCAGGTTTTGGATTTATAGCCACACTTACAGATTGGTTGGTTAAAGCACATTAGCTAAAACTATGACCCTAAATCAATTTATGTCTTGTATAAGTTGGCTTTGTCCTCACACAAAGGAAAACCAGTTGCTTTATAACTGTGTCTCTTTAAATCTTAAAGACTTAGCACAATTGTGTTACATACCAGAAGGACCTAGAGGAAGATAAAGTATGCAAAAGTGATTGTGAGGTCATTATTTTACATTTTCTTGTTTCATTTTGTAATTTAATAATACATACCAGTATGTGTATTATATGTACACACACACACACACACACACACACACACACACAATTTAGACCTGTATTGCCTAAACAGACACATCTCCAGAAGTTTGAGATGACATATGAGGCATTAACTCAAGCCAGAGAATAAACATGTTCCATGTTTACCTCAAAGCTTTTGGGGAAAATGTTTTATCATTTTAAAAATTATGGGTATATTATGATATGTGTAGTGAAAGGTCTCATGACTTTTAAGCTAAACCCAAACATATGAAAAAAGCCCTTTCCTTTCAGAGGGCTCCTTTGGACTAAAGCCTAATATTCCTTCAATGTTAGGAGAACATCAACAGAAGTGTGAGAAAGATGATCTTTACTATTACTATGATTTTTATGCTTCTCATTATAGATAGTCAGTGATCTTTTTGATTCTATTGAGAGAATGTGCTGGTGGAAATTTTTTGTTTTACTTATTTTACAGGATTATACATTCACTCCAGCTGGCATACATGAGCCTCCCAACATGGCTCTACAATAATTCTCTAGCCTTAATTTCCATGATGCCACTAACTCTATCCCACGCTTCAATGAAATTTGACTCTTGAATATGCCTATATGCTCATAGATAATTAAAAACCTGGATTGCAAATAACAGGTCTTACATGTTTTATTTTTATTATTTTACAAATGCCAAATATCATTAAGCTTAGAGGGATAAAGGCATGTTCTCAATGACGTAAATCAAGTTGGTGATCAAGCCAGATCTAGAATCCTGGTCTTCTATCATTCAATTTCTTACTCTATGCCATGTCTCTCCACTCATTAAAAAGTCCCTGTTCTTCTTAACCTGGAATGTCCTTTCCCTTTTCTGATTGTTATAATCCTACCCATGATTCAAGATAATTACCCTGAAACTTTTTTTTTTAAATCAAGTAGATTCTAGTAGATTATGATGATTATTTGTAATAAATTTAATTGATTTTTTTTATTATGCAAAGGAAAGAGCTACCTTAAATCTCAGCTCCTCAAAGTATTGCTAACTTGCAAAATTATATGACTGCATTTCTAATCATATGAATACTTTTCTAACTTATTAATATTTTGATTATCGTCATCTAAATGTTCTCAACAGTATGAATGAATACAAGTTAGGCAAATTGATCATTTGGGAGAAAATGCCTTTTCAATCACTCAGATTTCAAATGAATTCCATAAGCTTTTTCAAGACTTTGAAAAATTAGTACAGCTTTTCATGATTGCATGTAATGCCAATTATTTGTCCTTTTACCCTTTCCTGAGGAAACAGAAGCCTTTTCAAATAACAATGTAATGGAAATGAGACAAATCCCACGTTTCTTAATAGGTATTTTTCACTTAGATTAGTCATAATCTCAATTTACTTCTCACAAGCTCTCCTGATAAAGATACACCCAATTTAAGTACAGAAAGTGGCATTAAAGGAAGCACAGAATGATTGAAATTGTTTTAGAGACTGCAAATCAACTAGTTTTAATTTCACTGTCAAGTACGGTTTCTTTGTTGTAAATCAAAGAAATTTCTGGGTTACTTTAATTGGTCGACTACATTCATTATCAAAAGTTTCTTTTCCAGGGGCATTATATAATGTGATTGAAAAATGACTAATAGGTAATGTGTGAATTTTTAATTAGGTGGCTTCTGCCATCCCTAAGACTCTACAGAAGGAAATTTAAGTAAAAGAATTTTGATGAAGAAAACAATGTTTTCCTTAGAAGCCCATGATTTATTCCTCCTCCACTATCTTTCTATGGTTCCTTTTCACCCCTGCAGTTAATTAGAGGTACTTCAAATTTAAGTGCCATGTCAGCAATTGTGCAACTCATCACTTGGCAATATTTTGGTCCTAAACTCTAACTTTTCTGTACTTATTATCATTGATGACCTCTTTGACCATTCTGTGTGGTTCTCTTTCCATGTGCTGTTTTAGTGGCAGTATCATTTGACCTCTTGAGGGCCCTTTGACCCAGGTGAGTAAAAATTTACAACTAGTTGGTGAGCCTCAATCTCTCACAGATAATTAGCCTTGTTCTGTGTCTGGGTTGGCATACTTTGGCATGTCTATAGGACTAATTATGAAATGAAGGGATGCAGTGGAAAGATGGAGTAATTTTAAAGTTCTGCTTTACAGCAAATATCAAAATCCGTATTCTTGTGACAGAGAAGTCATATCCTGTTGTCCTTTGTTGTTAATTTTATATAAATAATTCAGATTTATTTTGTACTTAGTGGGATGCAGATTCATAATGTAATGTTTATAGATACAACAAAGTTGAAACTATGATTGAATTCGCTACTTGATAAGTCTAACAAATAAAGGCATGACAGCCTCGAGTTCCAAATCACACTCACCCCAATATCTCTAAGGTAGTGACAGTGTGCAACCACTAGAAAAATGAGAGAATTCTGACCTTGCCTCTTTTATGGAAACATTGAGGTCCTGAAAACCTGAATCAAACTTGGATATTGTTCATACATTACCATATGCACTGTGATGAATGAATAGTTTCAGCAATTGCTTTTTTAAAAAAAAACGCTTGTCTCAAGTGATTCATGAGAGGATTTACATGTGAGGAAACAGATAACCTATTTATTTTCATTGTTCTGATTTATTTTTCCATTATCGAGTAGCCTAAGACACTAATAGAAGAGAGGAAAAATAGTTTCAGGTTTTGTAAAATTTTTTCAAAAAATTATGAATTTATTAGAGATATAAAGTAATAGGACATCGAGGTTATAAAAGACCTAACACAACATAATGTGAGGAATATTATAGACCTTCAGAAGATACTATTTGAAGTGATTCTTTAATTTAGTAAGCCATTTTGTTATTAGATTTTTATTTCAAAATTGGTGTCTAAACTGACCTTGCTATTCTCTAAAATAATTTATTCTGAAAATGTTGAGACCTAATTATTACCCCATATTAATTATACTCAATTATTATGCTCACTGTGTTATACTACAAATGTCACGTGTGGTTTACTACAAATAATCACATAATTTTGCTTACTGTGTTATGTCATGTGTGTTACACTACAAAATTTTTCTTTGCATATAGTTGTTGTATAGGGCTGTGTACTGACAATATATGTGAATTTGAAATAACTACTATTAATAGGTTAAGTGCACTAATGGAAAAACATTGACAGCATTCAAGAAAAGTTGGGTGATGTAAGCAAAGAGATGGAAATTGGGAAAGAATCAGTAGGAGATGCTAGACATCAGAAACACTAATGGAAAGAATGCCTTTGATGGACTTTTAAGTAGACTGGACATTGCCAAGGAAAGATCAGTGAGCTTAGAAGTATATACCAATAGAAACTTCACAAATTGAATTGCACATTCTATTTAACTTTTACCATACTATAATTTACATATCTTTTAAAGCACCAAAACTTAATTCAATTTACTCTGTTTAAAGCCATCATAATTTTTATTTGCTCAATTAATTTGGGGAAATATTATTTATTGGGGAAATTTTTAAATATCTTATTTTCCTCACTCAAATATTTTAAAATAAGCCTGCAAGCCCTCTTCCCTTATTTTTTTATTTTTTATTTTTAGCCACACCTTGGCATGCAGGATCTTAGTTCCCCAGCCAGGGATCAAACCTGTGGCCCCTGCAGTGGAAGCGGTGAGTCCTAACCACTGGACCACCAGGGAACTCAAGCCCCTTTTATTTCTTATGGTTTTTTTTTTTTGTCCATCAGCTAATTTAACTAGGTCACACTAATAAATGGCAGAGTTATGATTAAAACTTAGGTCTCGGGCTTCCCTGGTGGCGCAGTGGTTGAGAGTCTGCCTGCCGACGCAGGGGACACGGGTTCGTGCCCCTGTCCGGGAAGATCCCACATGCCGCGGAGCGGCTGGGCCCGTGAGCCATGGCCACTGAGCCTGCGTGTCCGGAGCCTGTGCTCCGCAATGGGAGAGGCCACGACAGTGAGAGGCCCGCGTACCGCAAAAAAACCCAAAAACAAACCAAAAAAACCACGTAGGTCTCACTTCACAGTTTTGTGTGTTAATCACTGTAGTATATAGTAATAATTCAATACTAAAGATGTGATTTAAATAAAAGAAAAATATAAAAACCTAGGACATTTATTTAAAGTTTGTATTACCTATTTCCCTTGTGTTTTAAAATAAAATAATCTTGCTACTGATCTCACTGGGTTGTCAGAATTAAAGGAGTTAACATATAAAAATCACTTAAATATCACCTAGCGCATAGCAAGAACTCAATACATGCTAGATATTATTAGTCCTAGTCCTAGCAGAGAAAGCTGTCACAATGAAATGTTAAGTATTTGAGACACAAGGTATTTGGGTGTTTGTATAGAATTTGTAAATTGGGAGATTTTGTGAAAGTTGAAGTTCATATAATGATGAACATCCAGACATTCCAGGGCACACTGGACACATGGACCGATAGATCTGATCTTAACCCATGCAGGACAGTGCAGTGTTTAGAGACACAGGCTTTCTGGCTCCACCTTTTATTACTTATGTAACTTCGGACAAGTTGTTCCAAAGTGGTACGTTTGGAACACACAGTACCTTGTTGTATCACACAGTACCTTCTCAGAAAGGCAGTATGGCCTAGTGATGAAAGGAATAATTTCTGGAACCATTTGTTCTTGTTCAAATGCTGATTCTACCACTTATTAGCTTTGATTCCAACTCCTGGTGGGTTTCTTGAACTGCAAACATTTAAATCTTTGAACTTCCTCCATTCCATTTACTACAGTAAATTTTCATCTTAATTAAACTGGCACATATATGAATAGTAAAATATATATATGTACTAAAATTACAGCTTGCCATGAAATTTAAGAAATAAAAAATAGTGAAAAATTTTATATAGTAAAGACATGAATTGACCCAATGTTAATTTGTATACTTTAAGTAAGTCCCTGTCTGTTTTGAAAATATGGTCATGTTAATTTTAGTCTCTGTGTCCAGTTCCTCCTGTGTAGGGCTCACCCCTGCATGAAGCAGAAATGGTGAGAAAGCCTCTATTTTACATGCTTCATAAAGCATGCACTTTTGTGTTGCTATCAGTAGGTAATGTAATCCAAAAAAATTCTGATCTTGAAAAAAATATCATCCCTGTCATTTTGCTAAGTGGTAAGTGAAATTTGTAGGAAAGATAAATTAGAGCCTCTGTTGGTCTTTCATCTCCAGAGATCTGCTGTGTACACAGGAGGTAGGGATATGTGCAGCCCTCGCTCCTCCCCTAGCCCTCAATCAAAGGTGTGATATCAGCTGCAGGGCTGTGCTCACAAAGGACTTTAATCTTCTTTTGAACATTCATCAGTTTCTTCCTTTTTTTATTTGCTCTTCTCCCTGCCCTGTACCACCTTCCTGAGAGTGTTTATGATTTCCACTCTCTCCATGTGATTGGCTGGCTGCTCTGCAGTGTTCAACTCACTGTGTATGTCAGGTCATTCTAATTTTAATAAAATAAATAATAAAATACAATTTATTAAAATACAATTTTAATAAATTTATATTAAACTCTGTATATAATAAACAATTTTTATTTTATTTAATAAAATTTATTAAAATTAAATTTTTTATTTTAAATATAAATCAGAATAGCTACTTTACAAATGAACACCTACTCTGGTCCATGGTTTATGCTTGGACCTATTGGATATTTTGAAAAATATCCAATTTTTTTAAATGCAAAAAATAATGGTGAGAGCAAATTCTTCCCTTTCCAACTCTAGGGACTTTGCTTGGACTGGAGGAGTTTAAATCTTCAAACTCTGTATGTCCCATTTTCAGTGATTATAGGATAATATCTTATATAAGAGTTTTAGCATACCTCCATGTTAACTTAAAGGTAAAGAAATTTAAAAATTATTATAAAAATTCTGGTGTGTCTTGGTTTAGATGAGGCTAATCATCTATGGAGAGATGATTCTTATACAGTATTTTTTATGTTCTTATGTACTGCTTACTTCCTGAGGCACAATCTGAAACTGAGACAAGAACTCAAGAAATACCTCCTTACAAAAATGTCAAAGATTATCTCTGTTTTGGGTCAGGGTAACTTCTGCACATTATGTTGTAAATAGGAGAGGATTTTTCACTCTCATTAAGAAGTTGGACAGTGCCTCTTCTGAAAGGTGATCTCAGTTCATGAGTGTGGTTTTCTTACGTATCTGTAGGTGTGGGTTTGCTCTAGCTGTTGTCCTTTGGATACTAGGTAAGGGAATCCTTCAATGAGAGGACAAGTTAGTCGATGTTCTTTTCCTTGGCTTATAAGAACAGTTGTAAGAAATAAGCTATTTCACATGTTCTTTTCAATGCCATAAGTCCCTCCAGTTAACCGTTGGAGCAAGAGCTAGAATAAGATGTAAAAAAAAGTGTGTCCTGCCACACAATCACTGTTCCATGCATACAGGGTGTTGAAGGCATACTGTTTTATTTCATATTCTCCTGTGTAGTCATTTTTCTATGGCAGAACCATGCATTGCAGTGGCTGATTCTGGAAGATAACTTAGTTCTCTCAGTCAAGTTGACACTCACATTTTTTTGCACCCTACTCCCACAGTCTTTTCCCATATTGGAACTTACATTCACCCAAGAATGGTCGATCTCCTTTCTGAGGAATTCCTTTGTAAAACAGGGGCCACACAAACTTTGTTAAGATACTAAAACCAAAAGTTTGTATTACATATGTCACCTAAAATAATGGATATTCCTTTTCATACATTGGTATAACCAAGAAAGACCTCTCAGCAGAGCCACTGGAGAACAAAGGGAACCATTTTACTCTGATAAAAGCAACGATAATGCTAATATTCCCTTATTTCTTACTATATGTAAAAATAAAATGCAGGCAAAATTATTTTTCACATGTGCCTTATGAGTCACTTCTAATAGTGCTTTTCAGAAAATAAATGGAACTAAAATTTTATAGAAGAAAAGGGAGATTATTTTTTAACATTGGAGGAATAAGCAATAGCATAGCTGAAATCAACTAAAAACGTAACCCAGATTTCCACATCCGAATATTCTGTTCTGTGTGAGAATGTGTGTGTGATTGTGGAAGTAATGTCTTAGCCATATCAGAGTGTTATTATATGACTTCAAATAGATGAAGTTGTGATTGTCAAGGGGTTTATGAAAAACACCTGTTTATGAGTCATCATTTTTTTTTTTTTTAGTGATGCTGTATTAAGCTGAATCTGTTAAATTAAGCTTAAATGAATTTCTTCCATTTCAAGCATCAGCATTAACCTTAGATTTGATTAACCGTAGATTTGATGGCAGTAATAAAAAGAAAATCTATCTTAAATATAAGGATAAGGAAAGGTTGAAAGTAAAAGTATGGGGAGTTCCCTGGTGGCATAGTGGTTAGAATTCTGGGCATTCTGCCCTGGCCCTGGTTTAATCCCTGGTTGGGGAACTGAGATCCTGCAAGCCATGAGGCGTGGCCAAAAAAAAAAAAAAAAAAAAAAGAAGAAAGTAAAAAAATGAATATATATAATACAAATAATAAATTAGTATGCACTTAATGGATATAAAAATTGTAATTGTCAGAATTAAAAAGAGGAATAGAATATCAAGATCACAGTAGAAGATTTTATCATACATTGTTTAATAACTGTTATAATAGAAAAAAAATTATCAGTAAAGATTAAAAAATGTTAAGTAACAGAATTAACAAATTTGACCTAAGTGACACAGAGTATCTCTAAGAATTATAGAATACACTTTCTTATCAAGGATGTATAAAGTATATCCTGGGCTACATGTATTGAGTCACAATGAATTTTAAGGAATTAAAGTCATACAGAAAATATGTTCATAGTGGAATGGAAATAAGCTGGAAATCAGTAACAGATGGATACATTTTTAAAAATCTTTACATTTCTAAACAAGTATGTCAAAGAAGAAATAGTGGGATTAAATGTTTTGAACTATGTATAAGTGATAAACTGCAGTCTATCAAAACTTGTAATTTGTACCTAAAGCCTGGTTAATGTAAGAACTTAAAAATTGTAGGAAATTGGACAAATAACGTTTTTGTTTTTAATTGCTCCTAAGAAGTGGTAAACACTAAGAGGCTTAAACAAAACAAATCCTTTATCTCATAGTCTTGTAGGTAGGAAATCTGGGAAGGCATTAATTGGATTCTCTTCTCACATGTCACCAGGCTGAAAATTAAGCTTGGTGTCATCTGAGCACTGGGGTCTTCTTCCAAGCTCATTCGTTGTTGAAAGGATTTATTTACTTCTAGTGGGTCTGAGGTCCTCAACTCCTAGAGGCTAATAACCATTCCCAGCAAAGTGGGCCTCTCTACAATATGATTGTTTGCTTTTCTCCATGCCATTAGGAGAAAGTCTGTCACTTTACCTTTTTAAAAATGGTTTATCTAATAGGCCAGGCCTTTCTAGAATAACCTCCCTTTTAAGTAATTCAAAGTCTCCTGATTAGTAGCCTAATCATAGGAGTGATATACCCACATGATTCTCTTGTCTTGGCCCCATCACTTCTTCTACTCACACTCAAGCAATACATGGCCTGCACATCTGGGACAGACATCTGAGCATTCTGCCTGCTGTAGATAATAAGGAGATATGTCTTGTCAACATATTTATTCTAATAGGTTCAAATACTTAGATGAAATGTACATTTAGAAAACAATTTGCCAAAAGTGATAGAAGAAATTTAAAAATGGAAACATTCCTTTAACTGAAAGTAACAGATTTCATAATGATTTCTTTTGAAAACCCACAATAAAAAAGCCACAGCTCAGATAACATTACTATCAATTCTTTAAAATTTTTAGAAAGAAATAACATTCTCACAGAAACTATTTTCAGAAACAGAAAATAAGTTCCCAACAATATTTTTCATGCCAACATAAACTTGAACTAAAGTAAAAAGACAAGATTATTGAAAGACAATTGCCTGGCAGTATCATTCATGAGTACAGATGCAAAAATAATAAAATAAGAGTAAATCAAATTCAGCTATACATAAAGTAGATGATACATCATGAACTGCTATACACTGAATGTTTGTGTCTTCCCTAATATTCATGTTGAAACCTAATCCCCAATGTGAAGGCATTTGGGGGAGGTCCCTTTAGGATGTGATTAGATCCTAAGGTCAAAGCCCTCATGAATGGGATTAGTGTCCTCTATATAAGGGCCCAGAGAGCTCCCTTGCCCTTTTCTGCCATGTGAGGGTACAATGAGAAGGTGGCAGTCTATGAAGCAGAAAGCAGGCCCTCACCAGATGCCAAATCTGCCGGCACCCGCATCTTGGACTTCCCAGCCTCCAGAACTGGGAGAAATACTTTTATTTATAAGCTACCCAATCTATGGTATTTTTTAACAGCATCCCAATTGGACTAAGACAATGACCACGTCGGGCTAATTTCTAGAATAAAGAGTTACTTACCATCTAAAAATTAACACAATCCCACATTTTTTTATTCATTCAAAAGGAATAAAACAATATAATTATCATCTTGTATCAGCACAGAAAGTATGTACATTCACCATACATTCATAATGCAAAATCAGCAAAAATGAAATAAGTTGTCTTAAGTCAGGTTCCCTAGAAGGACCTGGAATCCCTGAGGCAGGGATTCATATGCATGTGCTTTCTTGAAAATCTGTTCTTCCAGAAAATCCTGTAAGAGAGAACAAAGGCAAGAAAAAGGGCAGAGCAAAAATGAGATCTCTGGTGAAGCTTAGCTTTAGTATCATTCACAGGTAGCTTCTGAAATATAAATAGTAAGACTGATTTTTCTCTTTTGAAGCAAGATGTCTGGGCTTCAGTCCTCATATCATTCCCTTGTCTGCCACCTAAGGGAGCAAAACTTCCCACATATCTTTCTTTTCTTTCTTTCTTTTCTTTTTTTTCTTTTCTTTCCTTTCTTTTTTTTTTAAGAAGCTTCCTTTAGCCAAATGCCATGCTCTGGAGAAGATTGCAGGATATAATTATCAGCCCCAGTATTCACAGCCAAAAGGCTATTTGGGCCATGCACTAACCTTTTTTTCCGGCAAGGGAACATCCTTAATGTGATAAAGTATATCTAAAAAATCCTTCAGCAAACAAATGAGCAAATATTGTAAATTTCCACTTTGGGATCAGAAATGGGTCAATAATGTACTTATCACCATATCTTTTATGTCATACAAGAATTCTTAAGTAAACGAGGGAAAAATTAATTGTTGTAATTGCAGAGCTGTATGCTGTTGGGTGTTTGTTGCAGGTGCCAAATCAAATATTATTTTTCTAAAGTATAACTCAGAGGAATTATATCCTAAAGTAATACAAAACCAAAAATTATTGGAAAAATTACTATCAAACTTCTTAATTTAAAATAAACATACTTAATATGCTTTTTGGAAATTTATAATGAAAGAATGAAAATATCTCAGTAATTATTTATATTAATAATTAGTAATTAAATGTTTCTCCAAAAGTTTTAAATACTGGTAGAAAAAAAATATGAACTGAAATCTATTATATCTATCATTTATTATGGACTAATTCAAACAAAGTATTTTTTCAATAATTTTATTTTCAATACAGTTTTATTAGATTTTATAAAATACAACAGAATGATTTTACTGTAAGTTTTTAAACCTAGGGACATTTGCGAGAAAAGCACTTTCCATTCAAATTTATACTGAAATATATATCAACATATATTTCTACCTTTTTATCTTCAATCTTAAAACATGCTTTGCACATATAATCCTAAACTGAACCATCAGATTGCAATGAATATTGGATTAAGCATAGATTTATATTCAAAATTTTTCACTAAGCTGCAGGAAATTCTGAAAATATATAGGATTAAATTTCAAGTAATATCTGAAATTTCTTGGACCACTGAAAAATGATGTACTGGAAGGCTCTTACATAATATATTCAAATAAGATTGAAATGTTGATTAAATGAAGTTCCAAGTTTCTTTTTCCAGTTATGTTATACGTGTATCCTTACACACATATGTATGCATATATGTATATATGTACATATACAAAATTGCCTATCAAAACATAGATGTATGTATGTCTACAACACATACACACATGGAGGGAAATGGTTGAAATTTGGAAGATAAATTCTTCCAGTTATTTGTCTCAAAATTTATTCACAATACATAATCCAGTGAGGACAGTTTAAGTGGAAGAAATGGAAAAATATACAATTAGTTTCCTATTGTTGCTGTAACCAATTACTACAAACATAGTGGTTTAAAACAATGCACATTAATTGCTTACATTTCTGCAGATCAGAAGTCAAAAATCTGTTTTAAAATGCTGAAATGAAGTCTGCTGTAGCCCCACTCCTTCTGGAGGCTTTAGGGTTTACAGTAGTGGTTTCACTTTCCGTGGTTTCAGTTACCTGTGATCAACCACAATCTGAAAATATTAAATGGAAAATTATAGAAATAAACAATTCATAAGTTCTAAATTGCACACTGAATCATAGACCTAAATGTAAAATGCAAAACTAACAAATTCCTAGCAAACGGCATGGGAGAAAATATAGGGGGCATTGAGTTTGTCAATGACTTTTTAGATGCAATACCAAAAGCACAATTCATAAAAGAAAAGATTGATAAGCTAGATTTCATTAAAATAAAAAACTTCTGTGAAAGGCACTGTTAAGAGAATGAAAGACGAGCCACACCCTGAGAGAAAATATTCACAGTAGACATACATGATAAAGGACTGTTATCCAAAATAATACAAGTTACTCTTAAAAGTCAACATTAAGAAAACAAAGAACTCAATTAAAATTGGGCATAGAAAAAAAAAAATTGGGCATAGGACTTGAACAAAAACCTCACCAAAAAATATAGAGAGATGGAAAATAACCATTTGAAAAGCTGCTCCACATCATATGTCATCAGGGAAGTTCAATTTAAAATATGAGATACCATTACATAGCTATTAGAATGGCCAAAATGGCAAACACCAACAACCTCAAGAAGAGACGAGCATGTAGAGCACAGGAATTCTCATACATTGCTGGTGGGTACGCAAAATGGTGCAGCCACTTTGCAAAACAGTTTGGCAGTTTTATGCAAAGCTATACATACCCGTACTGTATGATCCAGCAATTGCATCCCTTGGCTTTTACTCTAATGAGCTGAAATCGTTTGTACACACTAAAACTTGCACATGCATGTTTACGGTAGCTTTATTCATGTTGCCAATACTTGGAAGCAACCAAGGTGTCCTTCACTAAATAAATGGAAAAACAAACTGTGGTACATCTAGACAATGGAGTATTATTCAGTGATAAAAGGAAATGAGCTATCAAGTCATGACAAGACATGAAGAAATCTTAAATGAATATTTTAAGAGAAAGAAGTAAATCTGAAAAGGCTACACTGTATGATTCCAGCTATGTGATATTTGTAAGGGTAAAATTAGAGAGGAAAAACATCAGTGATTCGCAGTGTTTCGGGGAGGAATGATTAAGTGGAGCTCAGGGCAAGTTTAGGACACTGAAACTATTCTCTGTGAATCTGTAATGATGGATACTGTCATTATGCATTTGTCAAAATCCATAGAGTGTATAACACTAAGAGTGAACCCTAATGAAATTATGGACTTTAATTAATAATAATGTATCAATATTGGATCATCAGTTTTAACAATAGCACCATACTAATGCAAGATGTTAACAGTAGGGGAAACTGTGTATGTCTGTTGGGATAAGAGGATATACATTCTGCTCAAGTTTTTTGTGAACTAAAACTGCTCTAAAGAATTCTAATCAAAACCAAAATGGGAAACAGGTAGAGTTGGCGTTAAATTTATTTTTTCAAAAGTACAGGTTTCCAATTTTACCTTTATTTTTTTATACCTATGAAGAATAGTTTCTCTTTGGTTTTCCAGGGCTAGCTGCCAATATTTGTTATTAAATCCTCTCTGCTTCCTTTGAGACATTGCCTAGTTAATTATTTGACCTTCTTTATCAAATTTTCATTTTCTTTTCAACCACAATTTCCTTCCTTAGTATCTGTGAACACAAGCAGACGTGTTTCCTGGAGTTTTATCTTCACAATCTCCTTATTGGACACTTTCTTTTAAATGCCCACATGTCATTTCAAACTCAGCATGTATTAAACAAGATAAATACCTTTCCCTCAAAAGAAACAGCTCCATCTCACTACTCCATCTATCCACTATTATGTATCCTAAAGTTAGACATTGCCAAATGAGTTTGAATTTTCCCTTGTCCTTTCTTCAAGTAGCCAATCAGACACTAATTTACTGTTTTGCAGCATAGTTCAATCAATTTTTCCCAATTCCTGCTGTCATTGTCTTGCCTATTAACTCATTATTCCACGCCTGGATTGCTAAAATGGTTCTCTGGATAGCCTTCTGACTTTCAGTTTTGTCCATTCCTATCTGTATTTCAGAAAGCACCTAGATCAATCTTTAATAACAGATTAGTCTAACATGCTTCTTAAATTTTATCAATGTTCCCTCTCTAATATGGTCTTAGAGATCAACTGAATCAAATTTCTGCCAAACATGTCGTGTATTCTTAAAGCCTTCATGCAATTTATGCTGTTTTTATTCTGAAATGCCTATCTTATTCTTGACACACTCCAAGTATGAGAAAAATATTAAGTGTTTTTTGGTCAAATTTGAACTTCAGATGATCTATTTTTATTGCTGATATTTCGGTTTTCTGTTTAAATCAACATGTAGGTTTTTCCGCCTTAACTCAGTTCACCAGTCTTCTTTGTTCCTTTTAGACTTGGATGCAACTATTTCATTAATGTCTTCATCCTGAATGCATGTTGATATGACAAGTTCAAGGCAAATGCTTCCTTTACACATATACTTCTGTATTCTAATTTTGCAACTTCAGATCATCTAAAATTAATGACTAAGCAGTTGATGTCAGTCTTTTTCATATCAGATAAATGAAGGAAGTTTTGGGGGGAAATCAATAGGTTAACAGACTTTTAAAATACCTATGTAACAGAATTTTTTAAATCAAAATTATGTTTTCAACCAAGTGGTTAGTAAAGTTGAAAATTGTGCAGCTAAACTATGTATTAAAAAATAGGGCTTCCCTGGTGGTGCAGTGGTTGAGAGTCCGCCTGCCGATGCAGGGGACACGGGTTCGTGCCTCCGGTCCGGGAAGATCCCACATGCCGTGGAGCGGCTGGGCCTGTGAGCCATGGCCGCTGAGCCTGTGTGTCCGGAGCCTGTGCTCCGCAACGGGAGAGGCCACAGTGAGAGGCCCGCGTACCAAAAAAAAAAAAAAAAAAGAGAGAGAGCTAGCTCATGTTGTAAAGAGCATTTTACTGTGCAGGCTTAAACAGAAACTGCTGTGACCTTTTATGCACTATAGCACTTCCTTTTTGAAATGATGAAGAACTTCTTTTAGAAGTTAACCTTTAAGGAACTGATGTGCATTCTGTTTGAAGAGTGTTTTGATTATGGCTAAAGGAGTACGTATTGCAGCTTACTATAAATGATATTGCTTCATAAGACAACATAGCTGACCAGAAATGCCTTCTCTGAAAAAACAATGACCTTAGCAAATATTTAAGAAATAATATGTCTTTCAAGCAGTGAGATCCCTTAAGCCTCAGGCTTTTGTAGCACCAAATGGGGGAAGGAGGGGCAAAAGCCTTTATCTTAAAAATATTATTTAACTATTTTCCCCCATTTAGGGGAAGTAATTTTGTAAATCTTTAATTACCTGAGAAATATATGGATTAGTATCATTAAATATTATTTTATATGAGATCAAAATTGTCCAAATGAAATCTTACCTGTATGCCCTCTCATCTATATTCTAACAAGAGCTGAATTTTCAATGGGATGGCATAGTCTAGGGATATCAGAGAACAAACAGTGGAGATGACCTACAGGAAGAGGAAAGTGGAGAGCAGGGACTGGATAAGTTTCTTGTAGAGAGGAATGACAGACAGCATCAGGGAGCTCCAGGGTGGGAAACAGCCAGACAGCATCAGGGAGCTCCAGGGTGGGAAACAGGTAGAGCTTTTATTTAAGTGGGTAGAGTACAGGGATGGGGGTGTGTTGGAAGACAGTGCTCTCTTAATGAAATCTGTTGGAAAGGCAAAAGATCCAGGCACCAGATTTTCCTTTAAGAGCAAAATCATGACTAAGCCCCTGAGGAGGAAACTCAGTAGGAAGAAAAGATTTAGAATGAAGCATGAGGATTAACATTTATTTATTGCCTGCTGTGTGCTAAATACTGGCCTATATATTTTGGAAAAGTTGTTTTTGTTATTTAACCAGCAATGCAATTATTTATTTATTCAAATTCTTATTTAAATATTAAAAACCTCACACAGGAAAATAGTACACCGTGGATATTCAGTTTAGTATTGTCCAGTTTCAAAGATCATTTTCTTATCTACTCTTTTTGTCCCCTAATTTTGACAGTTAGGGTACAGGACAGGGTTTTATCATGGACATAGGGTAGCTAAGGCTGTCAATGGTTGTTAAGTGTTCCATCAATGAGTAAAACTCTGGAAGACAACAAATAGTAAAGATGAATTGCTGCTTAACCCATTAAGTTACTATGCTAAAACCCAAACTAATAGAAGCTCCAGCTTCACTGCATATAACCCATGATCACCTTGAATTACACAGTGGAGAAAGAGCTAGAGGGGTTGCATGTCTTAAATGCTTCTGTTTAGAAATGGAATAATGCCCTTTCATTCACAACCCATATCCCAGAACTAGATTCCGAGACTGCTTAATTATGAAGAGAATGGGAAATGCTGGCAAGCTCACGGATATTCAGTGAGTAGTAAATGAGAATTCTTTAAAAGTTATATAGAAAAAATGACACTATATTTTTCTGTTCCTCTAGTTGATATGTGAATGAATTTCAATCCAACTGTATATCAAATTTCCTTGAAAAATATTTTTCAAGCTCATCATATTAGTCATATTCTTAATTTTAGGGTTGCTTTTATGTTTTATGTATTAAGATTATATTTATATATATTTTTTACATTTCATTAAATTTTATATGGGGATATGTTTTGCTCTAACTTTTAATTTATCTTTACCTGAAAGTTCAGTTTCTTGCCTAGTAAGGGTGTTTTACCACATTGAATATGTTACTGTTACCTTGGTTTGCATTTTTGGTTGTTTTATGTTTTTGTTTTTTTATCTATCTACTGTTATTTTCTTATAAAAAAGACTTTGGCTTTACCTTCTGATGTGGCATACATTGTATGCATCATGTATTTGTTTAATAGGAGTGTTTAGTTTTTTTCGTTTCTTTTTTTTTTTTTGCGATACGCGGGCCTCTCACTGTGTGTGGCCTCTCCCATTGCGGAGCACAGGCTCCGGACGCGCAGGCTCAGCGGCCATGGCTCACGGGCCTAGCCGCTCAGCGGCATGTGGGATCTTCCCGGACCGGGGCACGAACCCACGTCCCCTGCATCGGCAGGCGGACTCTCAATCACTGCACCACCAGGGAAACCCAGGAGTGTTTAGTTTTAAGTTTTAATCTGTTTTTGCAAATTCCTCAAAGTATCAAGAAGTGAAGCTGTATCATTTGAGTTTTTTCGTTATATGTAAAAGTAATTTACGTAAAAGCATAATTTCAAATCTCTTTGGTTGTGTATTACTCATTTTTAAAATATCACTTATGTCTGATTATAAGGCCATTTTAAAGATTTTATTTATTAATATCAACAATAGACTTTTAAAAATATAAGCAAGTACTTTATATGATAGGCACTGATTAACAGATAAATATTAATCCATTAACTTTAAACTTATACTTTTATCTGTCTTTTAATTAACTAATTTAATCTACTTTTATTAATTAAAAAATTTTGTTTACCTTACATTAGTATTTTAATTTAAAATTATTATTTAATAGTATAAATCAGAATTCATTATTTACGATTGATTATATACTAAAGACTTTAATGTTCAACATTAAAACATTTCCAATTTTTTAAAGAACTTCAAAATTTGTTTAATACCTTCAATGAATTCTTTTCACATAGTCTCCTCAGATAGCATATATTTTTAATTCTTATACATACTGCACATGTATGTATATTGTGTTGTATGATTCATAATCTTTTTCCTAAAAAGAATTCTCAAGAAATTTTGGAAATTAATTTATTATCCTGAAAAAATTAATCTATTATCAATGTTATAGAAGAGAAAACCAAATGGTTATCTTATATATTTAAATTTTTTATTGTTAAAAGTCCTTTTCTCTTAGGATTTTATTTTATCCTTAAAACTCAAAGTTTCCGCCAGATGCTAGTTTCGTTTTATAATAAGCTCTAATGGATGTTGAGCTCTATCAATCTTCAGGGTCAGATGTTTCTAATAGTTTTATTTTATTTTACTAAATATTCAATTACTTCTTTAGTTTCATTTGTTCCAGTTACTTAACCAAAAATGCCAATTTTTAAAGGTTAAAACTCTCTCACTTGTCCTACTTATGTGAACTTTTTTGCATGATTTTCTTTTCTCTGCCTTATGGTATTTTCAGTCTATATTTTATGTTTTTCTTACCTTTTTTACTATGCATTTACAGATAAAACTATTTTAATGCACAGTGCCAATAAGTGAATATTATTTATAAACTATGTATGTGTGTGTATACATGTACCTACATATATGTATGTTTAAATCAAAAAGGTAATTTTTCACAATAGATAAAATAATGACTCTCATACAAACATAAAATGAACACGTCAGTCATTTTCTTGCCTCATTACTTAATTAGGGAAGCACTAAGATGTTATAACCAGTCCAAAGGAAAATTCAAAAGATCACATATAAAAAGGTCAATAGGAATTATAAAGTGCACTTATAAATACAGGAGCATAGTTTGTCCACTAGAAATAATCAGTTGCATTCCAAGTGACACAATTAATTTGCATTTTTACTGTTAAGAATTATTTGCATTTCTCAAAGACAAAGTAAGGCTGATACAACCCTGAAAGCTACGTTAGGTAGGAAACTCAATAATCTTTTTGGTGGACTCTGAAGTCTCATAATTTTTCCTACATATGAAAAACATTACTTCTTTATTATGAACATAAAACAAAATATACACAATTAGAAATTTTTAAGTGAGGTAACAATAAAATAAGCAATTTTAATGTCATGCTAACTCTGGTAACTTCACTCTAATGTTAACCGGTATCTAAAGGTCCAGGTTACTTAGGGTAACAGTTTATCACAGTCTAGTGGATTAAAAACCCATACTTCAAAAAAATCCTGATAATTTAAAAATTGTCTGAGCAGATTGTCTGAGCATTGTTAGTCCAGACTTGACACCCTAACCCATTAAGCTGGGATGAATCATAATTTGCTGAAAACAAAAGAACAAGGGGAGCTGTGGCACCACTCAGAACTCTAGCATGATATTACGTGTGTTGGTCCGTTGCCTCTCTAGCCAAATTTCTGATGTCTGGCTATCATTCATCTAGTTGATTTTGTTGGACTAAAAGGAATCTCCTGTTCTCCCTCCTTGAATCTCTGGCTTTGTGGGGTGTCATGCTGCGAACCTCAAACACTTGTGTTTCTGCCTTTGTCAGAAAGAACACTCTACAGACAATTACTCCCACAATGCAGTGCTCCTAACCCTTTTCCTTCTCTGTCTCTTGTAACTACTAGCTGTAAGGCGTGTAATGCACGACTGCATGTCTACTTGTGCCCTAAACTTGATGTTTCTGAGTACTAAAAATTATAGACATGCATTAAATATAGAAATGTGTGTATTGATGTGATAGAGTTTGAAGGGGGAGAATGATACAGCTCAGACAACTACAAGTTACAATATATATTAAGAAATACAGGGCTTCCCTGGTGGCGCAGTGGTTGAGAGTCCGTCTGCCAATGCAGCGTACGCGGGTTCGTGCCCCGGTCCGGGAAGATCCCACATGCCGCGGAGCGGCTGGGCCCGTGAACCATGGCCGCTGAGCCTGTGCGTCCGGAACCTGTGCTCCGCATCGGGAGAGGCCGCGATGGTGAAAGGCCCGCGTACCGCAAAAAAAAAAAATTTCAGTAATGAAAGCCATGTGTGCCTGAGTTAGGAATTAACAGTAATTACAGATGAGATATACATACATCTTTCTTGACCTTTTCTTTCATTAAAAGGCACTCTTTTTACTTTTTTAATCTTTTTCTGTGAATATTATCTTCAGAGTCTGGAGAATTACTGATGGCTATTCTAGGTTTCCAGATTTTTTCAATATTGCGTGTGTTTGTATATTTTCATAAGGACGTGGCAAAGTGAGACTTCAATTTGGCATCCTAATTTGGTTGCCCCAATGTTTATTCGCAACCCTTGTTTTGCTGGAATCATTTGTAATACTTGGTACATTGACCACTCCTTCTAGCAGTTTCCTACTCTCTTTTAATTTTCCTCTTCTGTCTCTGTTCCTTCATGGATTTTTCTTGCATTATCCCTTAAGATAACTGGTCACTGTAGACTGGCCTTTCTTCTAGCTACTCTCACTAGTTAGCTTGAAACCACACCACCCAGATTGGGGCTTGAATCCACTGTCTTTTAATTGAGATCACACACCTGGTCTCAGGACTTAAGCTCAGATTCTTTATGTCCTGTCGCAGAAAGAATTCAGTGAGAGACAAAGTGATAGGTAAGAAGTGGATTTATTTAGAGAGATACACATTCCATAGACAATGCAGTCTGTCTCAAAGGGTGAGAGAGGCCGCAGGGCATGGGGTTGTCTCGGAAAGTGAGAGCGGCCAAGGGAAAAACACACTCCACAGACAGAGTGTGGGCCATCTCAGAAGACGAGAGACCCCAAGATATGGGGTGGTTGGTTTTTATGGGCTGGCTATTTTCATAAGCTAATAAGTGGGAGGATTATTCCAACTATTTTGGAGAAGGGGTGGAGATTTCCAGCAATTTGGCCCCTGCCCACTTTCTGACCTTTGATAGTCGATCTTGGAAATGTCATGGCGCTGGTGGGTGCGTCATTTAGCTTGCTAACGTATTAAGAGTGTATAATGAGGCCCAAGGTCTACTGGAAGTAGAATCTTCCACCATCTCGGACCTAGTTGGTTCTAACCAGTTTGTGTCATATCCTCAAGGGCTATGTCATTCTTTTAAGGTTGTGCCCTGCCCCCTTCCCTCCAGTTTCAAGCTTATCCATTTAGCTACAGCTGTAGCTATAATTAATGACAGTATGCCATTGATCCCTTTAACTATATCTCAGGCCAATGAATGTCTAATAAACTCCAGAATGCCACATCTCTCAAATATACCTCCTCTTCTTTATTCTCACTGGCCATGCTTTAGTTCAGATCATCAATATTTCTTTCCCCTGTTACCACAACTACTTCCTAGATGACTATAAAGCCTTTAGATTGGCAGTGCAACAATCCATTTTTTATCTTGCTTATCAATGATTCCTCTAAAACAAACCGTTCTCAAGACTTTAAAGTCATTCTGCTTTTTTCTAATGCTTTCAAGAAAAAATCTAGCTCGTTATCATGACAAACAAGGGTGTAATGAGCTCTTTAGTGGCAGCTTCACCACTCCTTACAGAAATAGCTATGCTCTCTTCTGCTTCTATGCTTTTGTCTCTGGCAGAGAATGCACAGAATCCTTTCCACCTGCCTGTTTTCAAAGAAAATCATAACTGGACAGAAGTTAAAGCAGAGAAGGCAACTTTTGTTCAGCACTATTAGGCTAGGGGAAAATAGAGCCCAGTATAGAGGTGGGCTTCATTCTAAATGCAACAGGGACAAGTGGGGATTTATAGCCAAGAGGCAAGAGGGCTAGTGCATGGAAAATTACTAAGAGGAAACATCAAATGGATGCGTGGGTGGGGTAGGTTCTGGCTGAACTCACCTAGTAGGGGTCCTGCTCAAGACAGATCAGGGTGATCAGATACCAGGAGTGGGGAGTGAGAAATTTTAATTACAATCCAAGGGTGATCAGGTGTGAAGGGCAGGGACATTCTTGCTAAACTGACTCAGCAGGGTTCTTGTTAAAACTGCATTTTACAAGAACGTCCACAGATGGGCCTAGGTGAAGGTTCAGGAGCCTGACTAAAATTAGATCGAGCAACGAATATTTGTCAGTGCCTACTCATTCCATGAGACTGATCTTGGGTAACATATTTTTTTGTAAAATTTTCCTTGAGTATCCTCCCATAAGGGCCAGTGCATGTTTCTATTAAAGCATGCATTATATTACATTGCAACATAGTCTTTTGTTAACAGTTCTGCAATCTTTTCTACAACTAAACTCTCAGTTCTTCAGGACATTAACTTTCTTGGGTTCTCAATGCCAGGAACGGCATCTGACACATGGTAGATACTCTATAATTTTTGTCTTGTTTTTCGGTAAAAAGGAAATGAATGATATTTAAATTTATAGCATATGTCTTTCATTAAGGAATTTTTGATAGAAATATGATGAAGGTAAGAATTAAAGAGATATCAGGAAAGGAAAATAATTTTTGCTGAAAGCAAACCTCTTCTAAGTTACATTTTTATACATAGCTCCTCTGCCCGAATAACTTAAATGTATATGAGCAATGATTTGTCTTGTATTCATAATATAGTTTTGTGAATTTGCATATTATTATGACATAATTCATATTTCAACAGTTTGTGATAGAAATCTAATATTTAGTAGCCACAATGCTAATGAAATGTATTAATGTTAGATATTTAAAATTGGTGGTTACACATTTACTTACTAGATTTTCTTACCTGCTGCTGCTTACAAATAGGCTGATTTGCAGCGCTAGGAAAGATCTCTACATATCTTTACACAGGAAGCCAGATGGCCTTCCACCATGACCTTTGCCCAACGCTATTAGCATCCAAGGGTGCTGAGAAGCTCGGGCTCATTATCCACAACCAGATGTTTTCTACTTCTCTATCACTATTGCTAAGTGGAAGTTAATGTCTAGCACAAAGAGTGTTTGCTTGAACCTATGATCCATGAAGTGCTGTCTCTTAAAATACAAATACCACCCACTAGCAGAAACTTCTCTCTGTGTATTTGTTATTCAATCATTCTTCTTTATAGAAATCCTGCTGTAATCTTAGCGATATTCTATTTAATATTTTTCTATCTTTCTCAGCTGGCAGCAAGTAAGGATATTTTAGACTAAGAAAGAATAAAGTTATAAATTCAAAAAATACAGAAATTACTTCTGAATATTTATGTTCCAGATAAACTATCTCAATATATTAACTCCATAAACAGCACACAAACACCTAATTACCCCATCACTTTCCTGAAAGCCTGATACTTAAGAAAGGGAGTAGAAACTATTTCATTTACTAGCAAGCTCTATGCCCTGGCAGGTTTAATAGTCAGTTTTCCCTGGGTTTGGCTAATGAACGTCAGTCTTTCAGAGTCTGATCTATTCTGGGTAAACTGCTAAAACTGAAATCATAGATCGACTTTCAGAGTATGCTGATGTAAGTAGGGTAAGGGGCGTGGTACATATTTAGCTTACTTTGTGCTAAGCCAGGCAATATATGAAATATTATGTCTGGTGTGATTTTTTTCAGGGTTTTCTTTTAATTGTGAAGCCCTTTCACAGTACCTACTCATCTATGATGCCAGAGACAGTAGAAAGAAGGATGGGTGTCTCTTACTACTGATAAAGTGAATTCACGTATCAGGACCCACAGAATGGAGGCTGCCTCAGTGGCCCTAACACATCACAGATCCAAACCTAAGTCAGCCTGTACTTTTGGGAAATACCTGTCAAGAAACATTAACATACACCAATCACAATCCTCTAACTCAGCTTTAGCCAGCTTCCCTTACCCTGGAAAATAGGACCTGCTAGCCTTATAATGAAATCCCTGACTTCCTAGCCAACTATGCCCTATGTCTGAATTGCCTTTTCTAACGCTCTATAAAACTCACTCTTGCCCCAGATCCCTCAGGCAGAGGGCTCTGCTTCTTGTGAGGCACTGTACTCCCCTAATCCATGGACTGTTTTCCCTTGAATAAAGAACATCAAACTCCTTGTTACTACATTGTTTTAGTTTTGTCTTTTGACATTATTAAAAACTTTATCAGAGGTTGTTGCAATTTTTATTGATTGGTAAGATATGCCACAAAACTAGTCCTTCCCTGTAAAAATATTGCATTATTTAGTGGACTATATAGACTGTTGTTCTGTGAACATTTACTTGTTTATCCAATTAAGTATTTGTTATATGTCAGACATTCTCTGATAAACTGTGTGTACTGGTAAGCATTAGAAATAGGACTTTTAAGGAGAATTGAGCATCAAATTTTGATGAAAAGGCTCTCTCCTTTGCTTTCATCCTTTTTCTCACTAAAGTATGGGGCTACAGTCTTCAATAACTCAAGTTATTTTCACTTCAATTGACTATCTTACAAATATCTTAAGTCAAATTTTGACTACAGATCGTATGACTTCTTTTCCCTTTGGAATTATTTGTCATAATAATTTCAAATTTAATTTTTCCTATAACAGTATAGATGGATAGAAGGAGATCCCATAGACAGGTCTTCCAGCCTCCCATATCAAGTGTATTTAATGAAATATATCTGAGAAGATGTTGCTCCAAACCAGAACTAATGGCTTGATGAGCAAATATGATTGAGGCTGGGTTTTGTACTCTACTCAATTCCTAAATGTGGCTGTTGTGCAAAATACAACCTTGTAAGAACGTGCAGAGATATGGCCTGTGATGTGATTTGTCCCCTAATTGAGGCCTACTAAAAATGCTGTTTGAATATGACTCACTGCTGATTTTATAAGAATTAGATTCTTCTTTGGATTAGAAATGATGCTGATATAATATTTTTTTATTTGGCTTTTAGGCCGAACATTAGTTTGTTCCCTATGTGGTAAAACCATGATTATCCCTAAGCAAAGTTAACCACATGTAATCACCCACGTGTTCTAGAAGCAGAGCCAGAGGCAGAGTTTAAAGTGTTAATACTTTGGGAGTTGCAATGCTGGGGTGGTGAGGGTGAGGCGAAAAGAAGGAAGGAGATAAATGCAGCGATACAGTGCTATAACCTTACCTGCCTGGGTACTGCTTCAGTATGAGCTTCAAAAAGGCACAGGAAGCGGTTTTTCGGGTATGTTTGCTCAGCATGTAAGCTGATCTGGAAAGTTTGTGCCAGAAAATTACACCTAGCAGTATTCCATAGAGGAGAAGGGGCTGGGGGCGGTAAACCAGCTCCGGTCCTTTCTGATCCCTCTTTTGCCTTAGTCTAAGTATGTCATAGGAAGCTTACATTCCAGATTACATCCTCTTGCCCCTCAGAGGTTAGCCAAACACCACCCTGTGGTAGGAGATTTCATCCAAATCTAGACCTGGATGGGTGATTTGTTTCATGTTTCACTAAGAAAGAAAAACCAGGAGATAGGTGATAAAGGAATTCTGAGAATGAGTACAATGTGTGTCAAATAAACATTCCTCCCAGGTATTTCCGCAGTAATTAATTCTAATGGCTAAAGGCTACCTACGACAGGTCTTACTTTTTACTATGCCTATTTCTCACACTAGACTCCAGGGTCCTTGAAAACTTACACAGTTCCTATTGTTGCCTCATCTATGTTTGGCATACTGGCGAAAACATAATAGGGGCAGAGTAGATAATTGTTGAATTAATGGTTGGTTATCTGAGGTAGAAAGCAAAGAGATGGTAATTCTCACACAGGAGTCTTTTAAGTAGCAATGGAATCTAGCTATTGTGTTTAAGAACAGAAAAGGAGAGAACATTAATTCTTCATGCCTTAGGACAGACATCTGATGCCAGTTTGTTTTCACTCTTCAGAATATTTTCTCTCTTCTCTTTTACTCAGGATAGACACCAAATGGAATATAGGGAATGAAATTGTCAAAAGCGTATTTATCACCACTTGTGGAATTTGAATAGAGTTCTGGAGTGACCTTGAAAGCAAAGGAAGGATTCACTGTCTTCAGGTCTCAGTGAACTAGGTTAATATAGTGTCCTCTAATTAGAAGTGTAAAATCATCTATTCATGAAAATCCAGCCAACCAACAAACATCCTATATCTACCACATGTAGGTTCACAGATGAACACGAAAAAAGAATATATAGTATTCCTGTATTCCTCAATAACTCTCCCTTCTATTTGTGGATTATCCAAATTTTAGGTCTAAGAGCCAATGGGATGGACCCATTTCAGAGCACTGGTTGGATAAAGAAAACTGAATAGGAGCAAGGAATTGAAAACTGTGTGATTTATGACTAAACCCTGTGTCCTTCTACACACTGACAGCTCCACTAACATATCTCATAAATATCTCAAACTTAACATGCAGCCAAACCTATTCCTCAATTATATAACCTCAATATAATATGGAAGATACACTTTCATAATTGGAGACAACTTCTTAAATTTAACATATTTAATTTTATTGGAAATAAAGTATACTGCTTTTCTAATTTTGTCACAAGTAGATAAAAACTTTATCATAGTTAATGCCACTTCGGAAATTACTCAATTCAACCTTAGTATTTACTACTGAAGAGACAGTACTTAAAAGTGTGTGTGTGATGTGTTAAAAATAACATAGCCAATGAGCAATAAAACTGGAATAGAAACCTGGCCTTCTAATATGTATTTTAGCATTTTATTGCAAACCAGAGCAAATTAATTATAATTTGAGATAAGCTATGAATCAATACATGCTTTCTTGCTGGTGTGTTGTTGTCACTGCGTTCGTTGTTAATATCCTCTATATTCTACTAAATTCCTTCCTTTTAAACTTGTCTTTTTCTTTCCTTTCCTGTAACCGTTCCCTATTTACTCCTGTTCTATCTCAAATCGTAGATGTTTACACTCTTAGCTAATAACAGACATCCCTTGATGTCGAACAGTTTAATATAAATCTTCAGTGTTTGTAAGAATAATACAAACTCTATTTGTATACTGAAGCAAATTCTGAGGACATACTCTGAGGACAGCATCAAAATGAGGAAACTCTTCCACGCAAACCATGGGAAAATCTTTAGCAATCAGTTCCACAACAGGCTAACCTTTAGTACATAGATCTAAGATTCAACATTTTAATACTTCCCCACGGCTATGAAACTTTAGGAGTTGGAAAGACTTTTCGGATTACAAAAAGTGCAAAAAGTACCTAACAACTGTTAGCTTAGTACTTACTTAGGGTTTAGCAGAAAAGGAAAAATTGCTATTCGAGAGCACAAGTAGACTCTGACAATGGGGGATCGTATTTCCCTGTGATGGGCATTTTATATTGGAAGGAGAAATAGTGCCCAATGGAGATATGAGTGTGATATAGTTGGAACAGATTCCTTTCCCATCCTAACTTTTTTGCTGCTCAGCACGAGCTCTCCGGCAGGTCTTTATCTCTTTCTGTCCACTCTGGTCACAACTGTTTTTTTCTTTACAGCTGTTACATGCGGTAGAACTATAATGAACTCCCTCCCTGTATATTGTATTTATCTGTTTTGCATGACGATGGGCTATTTGGATGCAGCAGTTTTATTTACTCAACTATCCATTTCCCGTCTTTAATTTTTAGGGAATCAATAAATACAACTCAGAGCATCTGAAAGCCACCACTTACTGGAACATACTCTGTCCCTTTGCATGCTTGTCTGTGTCAACCTAATAAGCTCTGACATAAACATTCATACTTTGTTTCCCATCCTTGCTTTTTGTACAAGAATTTCATACATGAAGTGATCTTTTAAATGCATTTAAAGAAATAAGACTTTTTATGTATTCAGGAACTGTTCTGATATATTTTAAAAGGTCACAGATGTTAAAAGATAATTTTCAAGAAAAAGATAAAATCACGACTTGCATACAACATAATAATGAACACATATTAACTTACTTATTTTACTCATATAATGAGAGAACAGGCAGATGTTATAATCAAAGAAAAAGTCAAAGCAGCACAAATATATATGAAGTAAAGGAATGTTGAGATGAATTGCAAATGGGAATAAAACTTTTTTTTTTCCATAGTGGGGAGAAAGTCAATTAAAATCTCTACCCGAAGGACAGGACAGAATTTACATACCTATCAGAAAGAAATTTATTTTAGTAACTCAAATAGAGGTTAAAAGGGTTATTCAGCTGATGTACACCTGGGAGCACCTGAAGACCCAGAGCTGCCCCACTGAAGCAGGGTCAGGGTTTAACAGCACAGGGAAAGTTAAATACTTGTTTTTGTGGTTTTGGTTTAAGCAGCAGTTTTTGACTTTAGCTGAAACTTGCAGGTGAAAATCAGTCCTAATATCTTGCCCTTTACTGGGGATCATTGTTACGATGCTGAAAACCATCATAAGAGTATTTTCTGGAAACTATTTTTGCCAGCCTAGGAGAATTATCAGCCAGTAAAAGTTCACAGGGCAGGAGAGGTAGATCACAACCAAGAAAGAAAAAGTGGCAATGGTAGAAGGCAAGGAGAAAACTGGGAGTCCTCTAGAGTGTCTGTTTTCATCCTTTTACAAATCCTGCATTTACTCGAATAAGGTCCCCCTGTTACAAGAAACTGACCATTGATGACTTTATTATGGGCTACCTTTAGAGCTAGACACGGTGCAGTACTGTCCCTAAAGAAGAATGCTTGGAAAGAAAATGCACCTGTATTGAGAATCTGCTTGCCATCATAGCTATCCTTCCAATAAGGACCTTTATGAGTATGACAGTCTGACCACAAAATCAAACAAACAAACACAAAACACTCTAATGACCTGAACTGTTCTAGGAAATAGCTGGCCGCAGAAAACTCTCCATCCCTGTGTGCCTGAACCACACTGACTCCATTCTGTCAGCTCTATCTTATGCCAGCAGGTGTACCCCACTCCCTTTTCCCTGTATCTGAGCTTTAGCCTACTCACGAGGAATGCACCTAAGCCAGGTAAGTCCCTCTACCCTTGCCTTTATCTGATAGGAAAACTGGAAGAATGCCTTTTTGCTTATGCTGATGGTTAATGGCCCACAAGGAATAATGGTCATGGAGACACTCAGGGGTAGAAAAAAACAACAGTTCCTGACGGTGCAGACACGCTTCCCCTTTAGTAGTCAGATTCTACTCTTTGGCAGCTTTAAATCCCCCCTGTGCCCCTTTTGGCGGTGTGGAGTGCAGCTGAGAAGGCCTCTGGATCATATGCCCGAATTCCTGTACGCAGTTCTCCCACAACAAAGTTCATAATTGCACTTTATGAAGTTGCCTGCTTTGTTTTTCGAAGGATATTTTCCTTCTCGGTCTGGAAGATATTATTCAATATCTGCACTGTCCAATAACCCCTAACATTGAACGATCTTCCCTTTTTTGAAATATCCCAAAATGTTCCCATGGGTGCGTGCAGACAACCAAGAACTGCCAAATGTGACTGAAGGAAGTAGCCTGCACTACCAAAGGTCCCAACTTAATAGAATACTTGCCAAGCAGAGACTATCTCAGGTTTGTCTTTTCACTCTATAAAATGTTAAGTCTCCTTTCCCTCCTGAAACTTAAGTAATGGCAGATGGGTTCCCTTGTCTCAATTTTATGGATAAACATACTTTTTAAAATGTTGTCTTAGACTTAGTTTTACTTTGACAGAACATATAGAGACCCTTCTTCTTTTTTTTTTTTTTTGCCTAGCTGATATGCGAATGTATTATAAAGAGGGCTTCTTTTCTTGGAGTCTTCATGAAATATCTATTTTCTAACTGGTTTATTGTAAAAGATAAGTGAAAAGGTGTTTTGTGAAATGTTTTGCTGGAAAAATTTCCACTTAATCCCCTTC
This sequence comes from Aethalodelphis obliquidens, assembly GCF_003676395.1. Taxonomy (NCBI): domain Eukaryota; kingdom Metazoa; phylum Chordata; class Mammalia; order Artiodactyla; family Delphinidae; genus Aethalodelphis; species Aethalodelphis obliquidens. Next base: position 64,371,562 of record NW_020837950.1, read on the forward strand.
TACTGTGAAGTAATATTCAATGATCAATGAGTGAGTAAAACAGACACATTAAAGACAAGGTAAGAAGATCATCATCGAGTCAAGGATTGGTCTGTCTCACATGTTACATGGATGAAATTGTACCAAGGAGGAGAAATTTCTTGGGTTAACTTATAACCCAAACTAACTATGTCAAGATCTGATACTGGAAATTGAAAGTGCTGCCGTGGACTTCAGAGAGGAAACATTCTGATCTCTGTGGCATTCTTTTACAGGAAACAAACAAAAACCACTTACATTATTATTAAAAAAAAAAAAGCCTAGAAAATAAAACTTTAGGAGTTGGAAAACCAATTACCTAGACAAAAACTTTAATAGGATAAAATGACTTGATTGAACAAGTCACATTTCATAAATCATGTTCAGCCAAACTCTAAGACAAATATTTCCCTTTAGAACCTTCTTTATTATTTATTTTTCACATAATTTTAAGTGTTAAATAACCATTCCTAAATCAACAGCTTAAGTTTTAAGTGAATATCCCATTATTTTCTCATTTTATAGGACTTTCTCTGTAAGTATCCATTTGATTATTTCAGACTTCATGATTCATCTAATACAAAAGAGCTTCCGAATCGTTTCTATTCCAGAAATGCGTAAGTTGTAGGAAAGCTTGTGGCAACTGAAATTGCATGATTTTTTTTTTACTACTCATTAGTCCATGGACAGTCTAACTTAGTCCTTTAAAGAGAATTATGAATGTGTTATTGACTTACATTGGTATGCTAATAACAGAAAGCTATGAAATCAGAGTTAGCATAAAATGCTTAATTAAAAGTAAATATGACAGTAATGTGATAACTTAGAAGTTAAATTCAGATCCTTTTTAATAGATGAAATGGGACTAATTATCTGCTTTCTATTTAACAATTCTTAAATAGTGGTGTTGGCATTAGCAAAAGCCACAGGGTGGAGGGTAAGACTATCTAATAAATTTTATAGAAGAAAATTATAAATTAATTACTCTTTATAAAACACTATTTGGGGATTTTTGTTTTTACGCTTCTCTAAGAGAAAACTGGGTGAAAACAGTCCATTCAGGTGAATAAATCTGAACTTGACAACTGAATAAGTTAAATGTCTAATTCAATTGTTTTAAATTCTAGATTATAGCACAAAAACATAGTCTTCTTAATTTAATTCAGGTTTTTGCCCCCAAAATGCTTAAAAAATTAAAGAAAGATGCAAAAATATTTATTTGTGTACCAGACTAGGAGATTCAAGGTGATAGATTGTCAGCAGAATTTGAAGTTACATTTCTGTCTAATAATTATAAAAGTAAACAAGGTAACTAAATCATTTTTACTATAATTTAGGAAAATTAGAATAATTGCATACTTATACACGTGCATTAACTGTTCTTTGAACCTACTTACAAAACAAAATTGCCTGCCAATTTCTAATAGAATAAAATTCTTTCAGTTTCAAAAATTCAGAGTTTGACCCAATTCAGTCAATATTTGGTTGAAATTTATATTTTCAGATTGTTGATATGGTTTTTTACCTTAAAAGGGTGAATCTTCTTCAACCATTTCAGTTCTGCAAGAATCTGTAATAACCTATATTATGTATATAAAAAATTCTTCTCAAATTGTTAAAGCAAATCTAACAATTTTTATAAGTTTTTTTCCAGTTACATAATCATAAAAATAACAAAATCAAATTGAAACATTTAATACTGTATATTTACAGTAATGCATTCTTGTTTTTTGCTAGAGCATTCCTCATGGGTAGTGAATGTTACATAGCTGCGTTTGATACAAGTCAAAAAGAAAAAAAAATTTATGACGCAAAAAATATTAAATACTAGGTAATTATGTGTTCATAAAAATAATGTGAACAATCAGTAAAGGGGACATTTTATGCTATTTTTATTTTACCCTTATATTTTAGGGGTATATAATTTACAAATAATTTTTTTTACTTAAAATTTTTTTTTTACTGAAGTATAGTTGACTTACAACATTGTGTTAGTTTCAAGTGTACAGCAAAGTGTACACCTCCTCCCACTTTTGGTAACCATAAGTTTGTTTTTATGTCTGTGGATCTATTACTGTTTTGTAAATAAGTTAATTTGTATCAGTTTTTTTGGATTCAACATATAAGCGATATAGTATGATATTTGTCTTTCTCTGTCTGGCTTACTTAGTATGATAATGTCTATGTCCATCCATGTTGCTACAAATGGCATTATTTCATTCTTTCTTATGGCTGAGTAATATTCCATTGTGTGTGTGTGTGTTTGTGTGTGTATATATATATATAGTTCTTCTTTACCTATTCATCTGTCAGTGGACATTTAGGTTGCTTCCATGTCTTGGCTATTGTAAATAGTGCTGCTATGAACGTTGGGATGCATGTATCTTTTAGAATTATAGTTTTCTCTGGATATATGCCAAGGAATGGGATTGCTGGGTTATATGGTAGTTTTATTTTTAGTTATTTAAGGAACCTCCATACTGTTCTCCATAGTGGGTGTACCAATTTACATTCCCACCAACAGTGTAGGAGGGTTCCTTTTTCTCCACACCCTCTCCAGCATTGATTACTTGTAGACTTTCTGATGATGACAATTCTGACCTGTGTACAAATCATTTTTTAAGCAGCTTTCTGATGATACCCTGATTCTTCACCATTATCCAGAAGATGATATTATAAATCATGTTAATATTGTCATTGATAAACATAATAGATACTAATAGTATGGTTTGTTTTTAAGAGACTATTTCTAATGTTTGGTATCCTTCATCAAACTATTTCTTATACATGCTGGACCTGTATACTTCACATGTATATTTCTAACCAATACCTAATGACAATTCCATGTTGAATATCAGGGCATCCCCCATAATACTATTTATTTTAAAGGACACCATCAGCAAGGGTAGATATGATGATTATTATTCAAAAAAGACATATGCTAATTCTACAGAGTAGCATGTAAATATTCTACATGGTAGCATGTAAATATTAATTACTGTCTTAAATTTGTATTTTGCAACACTGAAATTTATCCTGTTATTCATTGGAAAATACTTTTATACATGTACTAAAGAGCTTCTCTCTCTAGAAATATTTTTTTAGCAAACAAATTGCTTACAAAAATTTCTAAAAGGAAATTCAGAGCAGAAGCAAGAAGAACTACAATCCTGCAGCCTGTGGAACAAAAACCACATTCACAGAAAGATAGACAAGATGAAAAGCCAGAGGGCTATGTACCAGATGAAGGAACAAGATAAAACCCCAGGAAAACAACTAAATGAAGTGGAGATAGGCAACCTTCCCGAAAAAGAATTCAGAATAATGGTAGTGAAGATGATCCAAGACCTCGGAAAAACAATGGAGGCAAAGATCGAGAAGATGCAAGAAATGTTTAACAAAGGCGTAGAAGAATTAAAAAACAAACAAACAGAGATGAACAATACAATAACTCAAATGAAAACTACACTAGAAGGAATCAATAGCAGAATAACTGAGGCAGAAGAACGGATAAGTGACCTGGAAGACAGAATGGTAGAATTCACTGCTGCGGAACAGAATAAAGAAAAAAGAATGAAAAGAAATGAAGACAGTGTAAGAGACCTCTGGGACAACATTAAACACAACAACATTCACATTATAAGGGTCCAAGAAGGAGGAGAGAGAGAGAAAGGCCCTGAGAAAATATTTGAAGAGATTATAGTCAAAAATTTCCCTAAAATGGGAAAGGAAATAGCCAACCAAGTCCAGGAAGCATACAGAGTCCCATACAGGATAAACCCAAGGAGAAACACACTGAGAAATATAGTAATCAAATTGGCAAAAATTAAAGAAAAATTATTGAAAGCAGCAAGGGAAAAATGACAAATAACATACAAGGGAACTCCCATAAGGTTAACAGCTGATTTCTCAGCAGAAACTGTACAAGCCAGATGGGAGTGGCATGATATACTTAAAGTGATGAAAGGGAAGAACCTACAACCAAGATTACTCTACAGAGCAAGGATATCATTCAGATTTGATGGAGAAATCAAAAGTTTTACAAACAAGCAAAGCTAAGAGAATTCAGCACCACAAAACCAGCTCTATGACAAATGCTAACAGAACTTCTCTAAGTGAGGAACACAAGAGAAGAAAAGGAACTACAAAAACAAACCCAAAACAATTAAGAAAATGGTCATAGGAACATACATATCGATAATTACCTTAAACGTAAATGGATTAAATGCTCCAACCAAAAGACACAGGCTTGCTGAATGGATACAAAAACAAGACTCATATATATGAGGTCTACAAGAGACCCACTCCAGACCTAGGGACACATACAGACTGAAACTGAAGGGATGGAAAAAGATATTCCATGCAAATGGAAATCAAAAGAAAGCTGGAGTAGCAATACTCGTATCAGATAAAATAGACTTTAAAATAAAGAATGTTACAAGAGACAAGGAAGGACACTACATAATGATCAAGGGAGCAATCTAAGAGGAAGATATAACAATTATAAATATATATGCACCCAACATAGGAGCACCTCAATACATAAGGCAACTGCTAACAGCTGTAAAAAAGGAAATCGACAGTAACACAATAATAGTGGGGGACTTTAACACCTCATTTACACCAATGGAAAGATCATCCAAAATGAAAATAAATAAGGAAACAGAAGCTTTAAATGACACAATAGACCAGATAGATTTAATTGATATTTATAGGACATTCCATCCAAAAACAGCAGATTACACTTTCTTCTCAAGTGAGCATGGAATCTTCTCCAGGATAGATCACATTGTGGGTCACAAATCAAGCCTCAGTAAATTTAAGAAAACTGAAATCATATCAGGCATCTTTTCTGACCACAACACTATGAGATTAGAAATGAATTACAAGGAAAAAAACATACAAAAACACAAACACATGGAGGCTAAACAATACGTTACTAAATAACCAAGAGATCACTGAAGAAATCAAAGAGAAAGTCAAAAATACCTAGAGGCAAATGACAATGAAAACACGATGATCCAAAACCTATGGGATGCAGCAACAGCAGTTCTAAGAGTGAAGTTTGTAGCTATACAAGCCTACCTCAAGAAATAAGAAAAATCTCAAATAAACAATCTAACCTTACACCTAAAGGAACTAGAGAAAGAAGAACAAACAAAACTGAAGTTAGAAGAAGGAAAGAAATCATAAAGATCACAGCAGAAATAAACAAAGAAAACAATAGCAAAGATAAATAAAACTAAAAGCTGGTTCTTTGAGAAGATAAACAAAATTGATAAACCATTAGGCAGACTCATGAAGAAAAAAGGGGAGAAGACTCAAATCAATAAAATTAGAAATGAAAAAGGAGAAGTTACAACAGACACCGCAGAAATACAAAGCGTCCCAAGACACTACTACAAGCAACTCTATGCCAATAAAATGGACAATCTGGAAGAAATGAACAAATTCTTAGAGAGGTATAACCTTCCAAGACTGAACCAGGAAGAAATAGAAAATATGAACAGACCTATCACAAGTAGTGAAATTAAAACTCTGATTAAAATTCTTCCAACAAACAAAAGTCCAGGACCAGATGCTTCACTGGTGAATTCTATCAAACATTTTGAGAAGAGCTAACACCCATCCTACTCAAACTCTTCCAAAAAGTTGCAGAGGAAGGAACACTCCCAAACTCATTCTATGAGGCCACCATCACCCTGATACCAAAACCAGATAAAGATACTAAAAAAAAAAAAAAAGAAAGAAAATTACAGACCAATATCACTGATGAATATAGATGCAAAAATCCTCAACAAAATACTAGCAAACAGATTCCAACAACACATTAAAAGGATCATACACCATGGTCAAGTGGGATTTATTCCAGGAATGCAAGGATTCTTCAATATACGCAAATCAATCAATGTGATACACCATATTAACAAGTTGAAGAATAAAAACCATATGATCACCTCAATAGATGCAGAAAAACCTTTTGACAAAATTCAGCACCTATTTATGATAAAAACCCTCCAGAAAGTAGGCATAGAGGGAACCTACCTCAACATATTAAAGGCCATATATGACAAAGCCACAGCCAACATCGTTCTCAATGGTGAAAAACTGAAAGCATTTCCTCTACGATCAGGAGCAAGACAAGGATGTCCACTCTCACCACTATTATTCAACATAGTTTTGCAAGTCCTAGCCACGGCAGTCAGGGAAGAAAAAGAAATAAAAGGAATACAAATTGGAAAAGAAGAAGTAAAGCTGTCACTGTTTGCAGATGACGTGATACTATACATAGAGAATCCTAAAGATGCCACCAGAAAACTACTAGAGCTAATCAATGAATTTGGTAAAGTTGCAGGATATAAAATTAATGCACAGAAATCTCTTGCATTCCTATAAACTAATGATGAACAATCTGAAAGAGAAATTAAGGAAACACTCCCATTTACCATTGCAACAAAAAGAATAAAATACCTAGGAATAAACTTACCTAGGGAGACAAAAGACCTGTATGCAGAAAACTATAAGACACTGATGAAAGAAATTAAAGCTGATACGAACAGATGGAGAGATATACCATGTTCTTGGATTGGAAGAATCAATATTGTGAAAATGACTCTACTACCCAAAGCAATCTACAGATTCAATGCAATCCCTATCAAGTTACCAATGGCATTTTTTACAGAACTAGAACAAAAAATCTTAAAATTTGTATGGAGACACAAAAGACCCCGAATAGTCAAAGCAGTCTTGTGGGAAAAAAATGGAGCTGGAGGAATCAGACACTCTGACTTCAGAATATACTACAAAGCTACAGTAATCAAGACAATATGGTACTGGCACAAAAACAGAAACATAGATCAATGGAACAAGATAGAAAGCCCAGAGGTAAACCCACGCACCTATGGTCAACTAATCTATGACAAAGGAGGCAAGGCTGTACAATGGAGAAAAGACAGTCTCTTCAATAAGTGATGCTGGGAAAACTGGACAGCTACATGTAAAAGAATGAAATTAGAACACTCCCTAACACCATACACAAAAATAAACTCAAAATGTATTCAAGACCTAAATGTAAGACTAGACACTTTAAAACTCCTAGAGGAAAACATAGAAAGAACACTCTTTGACATAAATCACAGCAAGATTTTTTTTGATCCACCTCCTAGACTATTGGAAATAAGAACAAAAATAAACAAATGGGACCTAATGAAACTTCAAAGCTTTGCACAGCAAAGAAAACCATAAAGAAGACGAAAAGACAACCCTCAGAATGGGAGAAAATATTTGAAAATGAATCAATGGACAAAGGATTAATCTCCAAACTATATAAACAGCTTATTCAGCTCAACATTAAAAAAACAAACAACCCAATCCAAAAATGGGCTGAAGACCTAAATAGACATTTTTCCAAAGAAGACATGCAGATGGCCAAGAAGCACATGCAAAGCTGCTCAACATCACTAATTATTAAACAAATGCAAATCAAAACTACAATGAGGTACCACCTCACACCAGTTAGAATTGGCGTCATCAGAAAATCTACAAACAACAAATGCTGGAGAGGGTGTGGAGAAAAGGGAACTCTCTTGCACTGTTGGTGGGAATGTAAGTTGATACAGCCACTATGGAGAACAGTATGCAGGCTCCTTAAAAAACTAAAAGTAAAATTACCATATGATCCAGCAATCCCACTACTGGGCATATACCTAGAGAAAACCATAATTCAAAAAGACACATGCACCCCAATGTTCATTGCAGCACTGTTTACAATAGCCAGGTCATGGAAGCAACCTAAATGCCCATCGACAGACAAATAGATAAAGAAGTTGTGGTACAATAGAATACAATAGAATATTACTCAGCCATAAAAAGAAACGAAATTGTGTCATTTGTTGAGACGTGCATGCATCTAGAGACTGTCATACAGAGTGAAGTAAGTCAGAAAGAGAAAAACAAATATCGTATATTAACGCATATATGTGGAACCTAGAAAAATGGTACAGATGAACCGGTTTGCAGGGCAGAAATTGAGACACAGATGTAGAGAACAAACGTATGGACATCAAGGGGGGAATGCGTCAGGGGGTGGTGGTGGTGTGATGAATTGGGCGATTGGGATTGACATGTGTACAATGATGTGTATAAAATTGATGACTAAGAAGAACCTGCTGTATAAAAAATAAAAGAAAATTCAAAAGAAAATTTAAAAAAGTAAAAAAGAAATTCAACTGATCCTCTTTTTTCTTATTTATGTGTATATTTAACAAATATGTTTTTACCCATAGACAATGGGCATGACACACCTGTAGAAGTTGAACTGATAAAAATATAATAATTTAAAATCACTTTTACACAAATTTGTGTATCAAAATTTATTTTCTTGTGTTAAGTATATAAAATTTTTAAACGTTGTACACAAATATGTGTACATTATCGATTGTTCACTGAAAATGCCCTTATCAGATAGAGCAAGGGTCAATTTTGGATTACCTAAATTCACATATTATAAATTTCATATAGTTTGTCTCAATTTGTTAATATATTCAATGATTATATCATATTAAGAAAGTACCTATTTATATTTATTCATCATAACCCTTGTAGAGTTACTAATAAGGATTATTGCATTTTACTCAGTGTCTGATTGGGAATGAGCATATCCAATTATTTGTTCAGTCATTCAACAATTTTTCTTTTTTTTAATTTAAAGCATGTTTGAAACCTATTTTGTATCAAGTACTTTGCTCTGGAGATAGTGGTCAATTCAAATAGAAGTGGCCATAGGAACTCTTTCTTAAAGAAGTAAGTATGTGTTAAGTAATCAGGAAACCAAGGTTGAGAAGATGTTTATATTGGCAGTGAAGTTAGGAGCACAAGATAAAGCTTGAAATAGGCAAGGGTGTTCAAACTATATCAAGTATTTTGTTATTATTGGGCATAGAGTGTTATGTGTATAAGAACAACTTTAAAAAAGACTAAAAGATCACGTTGCAAAAGCATGAATCTGTCAGATGATGATGGCTAGAAGTGGGCAATATTGCTTAGAGAAATTGGCAATATGTTTGGGATATCTAGCCTTTGGGGGACTCAAAACCATAGAATAGATCTTAAATCATAAGTAGTATAACTCTGACAGTTCCCTTTAGTTGATTGAGTAGAAAGGGACTAGATGAAAACTAAATAAAAACTATGAAGAAGGTATAAACAGACTTTTTTTTAAAGCCAAGGTGAAATAGAATGGCTAGATTCATCTTCTTTAAACAAATAAATACTGCATAAAGAATATAAAATGATTTTTTTCAAATACTGGATAACATCCAACAGAGGACATTGATCACTGATAGAGGGTAAAACAAATGAGGGGACCCTGGAGTTGCCCCAGGATGCTATCTATAGAGTTTCCAGGTTCTAGCACTTGGAGGCGGAACACAAATGAAGCCCAGAAGTCAGCTTAAGTTGAGGTGATAAAGTTGAGATTTGGGGGAGGACGAGAACTCTAGTGTTTGCCAGACAGAGAACAGACAAGGGAGACCTATACTGATAAAGAGAAATGAAGATCTACAGACGTTGTAAAAGTCAAGAAAATTGATTTTCCCTTGATGCCTCTAGAAAGGAATACAGCTCTGCTAATGCTTTGATTTTAACCCACTGATACTTCAGACTTGTGACCTCCAGAACTCTAAGATCATAAATTCTTGTTGTTTTAAGTGACTAAATTACAGCAGCAATAGAAACTAATGCAAGAGGCTAACATTATCTGACTTCAAGATATATTATAAAGCTATGGTAATCAACACACAGTGGTATTGGCATCAAAATAGACAAGTTGATCAATGAAAGAGAAGAGATTCATGAAATAGACGTACACTTATATGACTAACTGACTTTTAAAAAATGTTCTAAGACATTTTATTGGTGGACAAAATGTTTTCAACAAATTGTGCTGAAAAATTTGGATATCCAGGTGGAAAGGAAGTGAAATATGTATGTCAAATCTTATCAAATTGTATGCTTTAAATATATGTAGTTAATTTTATCTCATTTATATCTCAATGAAGCTTTTAGATTTTTAAAAAACTCTTGCCCCCAGTAACTCTAATTTTCCCTAATCTCCTATCATGTGTTTACTTTGTTAGTTGGTTGTATTAATTCAAGGTTATACACTTCCTCCTTCCTCTGCCTGGAATGTTTTTCCATGAAAGGTATTTTCATGTCTTGCTCTTCACTCTGTGTAGATGTTCTGGTCAAATGGCATCTGCAAAAAGAGGCGCCAACAGTGCCAACAGGCCACTGTGTCTGGAGCAGATTGTCAAAAGATGTTGCAGGTTCTTGTTACCACTTCAATGGTTTTTATTCTTCCATGTGGTAAAATGAGCCATTGGAGGATTTAACCAATGGCTTCTTACCTTACTCCACTGTGGGGGAAAAAAAGTGTTATTGACATAAACTTTAATAGGATCATTCTAGCCGCCATGTTGAGTAGGATTATAGATGGGCAGTAACGGAAGCAGGAGACCCGTTAGACATAATAGTGATCGGAACAGGCTGTTAGCTTTATCTCTATTGCTTTTCTGGTGGCATGAATAATTCACCTCTAGAAGTATTAACTATTTAATATAATAGCATACAGAAGTGTTACTTTGTGCTGACTAAACCCCCCCAAAATCCTCTCTTCAACACAATCTGTTATAGACCCTTATTTGTCAAGAATCTCTATCAAAATCTTTTATTTGAAATGGCTTAAATTAGATAAAAATAAAATCAATTAAAAAGTTGTACATTTTGAGTATATAAATATATGTTGCTTTTGTTTTCATTGTTTTCAGAGTATCATGTTTTTGTTTCCTTGCTTGCTTACATTATTTTGGCTGGTAACAGTGATGTCTAATATGTAAACAGATATAGGTAGATGCATTTGCTGGTCTGATGGCATAGGCTTGACAATTAATTGTGGATGGTGTCTATATTTATTCATGATATTACTGTCACTGATTTTTGTTAAACTGAGCTAGTTGGACACATGGTCTTTTCTAAGCTCTAGGGATAACATGTCTAAAATTCAAGACAATTGCATTTTGAAGAACATCTTTTGTGATAACCTGTAAGGGCTAGTTGAAGTTTTTCTTTCTTAAACTGTTGTAGAGAACTGCTCAATATAAACAACTTCCTTAAGTGATTTAAGCTCTTTACAATTTCAGCTTCATAATTTTATATTCATTGCATAAGAGAAAATCAAGTTTGAAAAAGAAATTAAGAAAAATTAAGATAAGAATTTGATACTTTTTTTTTACCCATTTGCTTTTATCTAATGATATACAAATGTTCCTCCTGGTCTTAAATTCACCATTCTACTAGAAACCATTCTTAGGTTACCAAACCATTATTGTAGGCTCCAAGATGGCCCCCATGATTCCTGCCTCTTGGTATCCATGTCCTTGCATGTGGACTGGACCTAGTTACTTATTTCTAACAGATAGAATACTGCAAAACTGATGGAATGCCACTCTAAGATTAGGTTACAAACACAATGTGGCTACCTTCTTGTGCTCCCTTGCCAATTCATTCTGAGGGAAGCCAGCCGACACGTTGTGAACTGGCCTGCGTCTCACATGGCAGGGAAATAAAGGTGGCCTCCAGCCACCAGTAAGCAGGAAACTGAGTTACACAGTTCAACAGCCCACAAGGAACTGAATCCTGTTAACAGCCATGTGAGATACTGGAAGCCCATTCTCCTCTGTGTGAGCCTTGAGATGGCTACAATCCCAGCCAACACATTGACTACAGCCTTGTGACTACACTAAGCCGTAGGACCAGGTAAGCTATGTCCAGATTGCTGATCTACAAGAAATGGTGCAATAGTACAGGGTTTTTTTGTTTGTTTGTTTGTTTTGCGGTACACGGGGCTCTCACTGTTGTGGCCTCTCCCGTTGCAGAGCACAGGCTCCGGACGTGCAGGCTCAGCGGCCATGGCTCACGGGCCCAGCCGCTCCGCGGCATGTGGGATCTTCCCGGACCGGGGCACGAACCCGCGTCCCCTGCATCGGCAGGCGGACTCTCAACCACTGCGCCACCGGGGAAGCCCCAGGTTTGTTTTTTTAAACTGCTAAGTTTTGAGGTAAAATTTTTTGCACAGCATTGTATAACTAATACACTCTCCAATTTGTCATGTGATTTAGCACATTTAAAATGTCTTTTCTCATCTAAGATATACCTGCTTATAGCATGATATGGGGCTATGATGACTGTCTAAACATTTGTTTCTTAAATTATTATTTTAAAAATATAAGTCTTTTGAGCAATCTCCAATTTCACCTATGCATAAAAATTAAATAGGCACAGATATAGAATTCTGAATATTATTGATTATTATAGTGCCTCTATTAGGCAGGTCAGTCTTCTTATAATAAAAAATACAACACCAGAGAATATAGTAAAATGTAAGGGTCCTCGAGGTCATAGATATGATTATTTTATCATACCTAGAGTGCATGGTAGCAGAAGTTTTTTTTTTTTTGTAATTATACCATTATCTGGGTACTAGTACAATATCTTGTCCCCTTTGTGCAAAAACCTTCTCTATATACTAAGTATAATTGTTAATTTAAAACGACACTGATTTCCATACCAAAAGCTCTCTTTTAAAGATGTTTCCCTCTCTATTTGCATGCTTTAATCTGCCAAACACTTTCCTAAAATTTGTGCCCCATGGGACATTAAACCTCCTTCTTAGCTGCCTGGTTGGGCAGTGCCAGCATCTGAATTGGTATTTGGCTAATAGCTCTATTACCTTTCATGCTGAGTCCAAAGCTTTACCTCCTTCAATCTTTACTCTTGCCAACTGGAAAATTTTCTATCATGTCAAGAAAACCCACTGTGCAGTGTGCTTAGGGAATGGGCCCTCTCTTGCTGACTGACAGCTATTCAATAGAGAAAAGAGCTACAGAGAGATGCTGATACGTATTAAGCTCACTGAAGAGAATAAGCTTTGTATTTCAAAATGTCACTTTTCTTAGAGTTCAGTGGGAGTGAGTAGCTATAATAAGGTAATTTCTAGAGGGAACCATACTGTAGTTCATTGTATAAATAATTGATTTGATCAGCTGAAATTATTGTGGCAGTCCTGAATGACCTTTCAGATGAATTGCTAGGTTTTCACTACAAAAGCAACCAGAGCTTATAGTAAGATGTCAAAAAAATCCATATACAGTAGTTTTCTATAAAAAGAAAGGGTATTTACATGGCATCATTTCCTTAGAATAACTAAAATATGATCACTTGTTTCCCTGTGTACGAAGTAGAGACAGCATATCTTGGGTTTTATTCTTATGTTCAAGGTCAAATGCTAACAGTAAATTATTTCAACCACTTCTTATATATGAAAGTTTTAAAGAGTATTTTAAAAAATAAAATAAACAAAAACATAAATGAGATTACACCACAGGGAAATGATTTCCTTTCTCAAGATGAAGACATCATTATAATATCTTAGGAGAATTGTTTCTATTAGAAAATTAACAAACACACTTGAAATTCTACAAAATGATAGACTTTAATATCTCACCATGGCCTCATCCCTTACTTTCTTTATGTCCCAAACCCCATTATAATGTATCACTGATGTCTGTTCAAATAGATGTATTCTCTTTCTGCTCAGAAATTTTACATAATTAATCACATTATGTCTTTCCTTCATATGCCTATTTAACACATTTCCTTATTTTAAATTATAGAACATTAGTGCTCATTGTTAAACATTATCCAAATAATACAAAGATAGAGATAACTTAGAAATCACCCATTCCCAGTTCCCTTAATCCCTATTTCATTCTTTCACTCTCCATGTGTAACCATGATCCATAATTTGCTCTGCATTTTCCCAGACCTTTTTACTTTTTTAAAATTTGCTTTTATTTTTTGAAACCCAGACCTTTTTAAATGCCCACTTAAGTATATATCTAGTCATATCCATGTTTATATATATATACATGTATATTCAAATATATATTCATGAGTATATTCAATAATATATATTCATAGCTACATTTTATATCCTTTTTAACACAAAAGAGATCATTCTGTGCATATTTTTCCGTTAGCATTTATCACTTAAATACCTCTTAAACATATCTTCTCTTTTCATAATATAGTTTTTAATAATGAAAGTTGTATATGCACAGAGTAAAGCTTCTTACAGCATTGTGTAAAAATAGAACTTCTGTGCCATATACCAGAAATTCCTCTTCCACAATTTTTAAATATTTGTACCTAATTCTTCTTAGTAGTTTCCCAGTATTTCATTGGTGGGTGCATTGACTTCGGTGATTTTTTTCTTTTTCTGTTTTCCTTTTTCCTATCTATGAGTTTTTCATTCATTTCTTGAATAGTATTCTACCCACATGCACATTTACAGAACCAAAATGGCCTGATTCTAGTAGGCAGAACTTGGATTTAGCTGTTGAATGATTAGACCTTCTTCCCACATGATTGCAGTTCAGTGTAAGCCTAATTCCCACCATCGGATCATGTAAAAATTGTGTCTATTTTATTTGGTAATATAGTGTTTGCTTATCCTTTTCAGCTCCAGCAGCTCCAAGAGTTGCTGTGATTGAGGGCATCAGTATTTGGGGGAAACGTAGGTAGAATCAAGAATAAAATTAGCCAGTGTTAGAATTCCAGGAAGGATCCGTGGACGTATCTTTGGCATTACATGTGGAAAAAAATATATTTTTTTGTCAGTTCTTATATTCCTGGTCCAAGTGTTTAACTTTATCTGAAAATGACTCTACCATTTGAGTCTGAGAAAGGGAATGTATCCAGAATGGTTTACCATGACTTATTATTCCTCACTGCAGGGGAATGCCATTTAGCCACACGCAATCTGAATGTGAGCCCTTTTCTAAAATTTGCTTCTGTTTTAAGTAGCTAGTTCTTTAAATTCTCTGCAAATATGACCTGACCCTACTTAATTCAACAGTCTCATTTTAAGCCACCATGCTGTATCCATATGAATGATCTAGCGTTGACTCCAATGCACAAAGAACCTTACTAGTTGCCGGGCTTCAAGTTGGCTATCTATCTGTTCAGAGAGCTCCCCATTTGGCCAGCGCCCTTTACTTGACTAGATGTGTCATATCTTTAACTTCCAGTCACAAGGTCAAATCTGAGTCCATACTTCAACCCCAGTCCCCCTCACCTCCCTGGCCAGCTAAAGAAAAAACATTGGCACACTATTTGTGTGAACTGTAAGCTCTATGAAATGAGGGTTGTCATTATATAGACACTGCCTGACAGTGTCATTCATATACTAGGTGCTCCATAAATATTTGTTGGTTGAAGAAATGAAAGTTGCAAGGGGGAGAAATTAGAACATGTTAATTACAACAGTGAGAGAATGAATACACAAATAGGCAATGGCAAGATGATCTATGACAATAGAATGCTCACGTAGAAGCCCAGGAAGCCAAGTGACAACTTCTGCAACAGCATGCTCAGAACCATCAGGACTTGGTCAACAGCTGCCACATTCCATGAAACTCAGAAAAAGAACAGAGAAAGCTAATGGTACATTTTCCACGATGCTAACAACCTCTAATCAGAACCTTTGTGAAGGCTTCTCTTTTTTTCACTATAAAGCTTTCCCACTCCCTGCCTGCCTTCGAGTCTCTGCCAAGCTCAAGTGATGGTAGCTGACTCCCTGCTACAGCAATCGATGGAGAAACAGGCTCTGTTTTTTCTCATTTGGTTGGCAGCCTTTTATTCCATAACAGGTATGATTGTAACAAATAATTCTGTAGGAATATAAAATAAGGGAACATGATTAACTTTGATATACCAGGGAAGAGTCATGATGTTGTGACCAGAATGATAAGTTAGCAGAAACTTGTTCTTAAATTCCACACTGAAGAATTCATGATGACTGGTAGGTGGTATGCAAATATTTGAGAAATTTTAATTTTTAATATTTAAAAAATATTTTTATCAAACAGTAAAAAAAAACTATTTCTTTCATTAATACTCTTCTAGATTATTGGTTCAGTTGCGGTAGTCAGGATCTAAATAATAAGAATTGTTTTAAGAGTTCTACTCAAAGATTATTATTACATCATTCACTAGCATGTATCATGAGCTGCTTACTTTATAAATGTTTAGCTTTTATACATGTATTCACACTATAAAGCAAATAAAGTCAATGCATCCACAATATAGCCTGTTCCTAATAATTTTTATAAATTCATTCAGCACATTTTCATACAAGGATGCATTTCAGGAAATTCACACTAATAAGGAAGATACAATCTACATGAGAAATGCAGACATGATAAATTCTATTAATGGAGGTATAAACAATCTGTACAACTTGAGGTCATAAAATATTTTCTGTTAGGACAATTAAATAAGAAATGATAAATAAGATGACATTTAATCCATTATCTTAAAAGTAAGTATTTTTGGGCTTCCCTGGTGGCGCAGTGTTTGAGAGTCCACCTGCCGATGCAGGGGACACGGGTTCGTGCCCCGGTCCAGGAAGATCCCACGTGCCGCAGAGCGGCTGGGCCCGTGAGCCATGGCCGCTGAGCCCGCGCGTCCAGAGCCTGTGCTCCACGGTGGGAGAGGCCACAACAGTGAGAGGCCCACGTGCCGCAAAAAAAAAAAAAAAAAAAAAAAAAAGTAAGTATTTTTAAGTTGGTTAGAATCTGAGTGGAACGAAGTAACAGAAAAGTATCAAACCAAAAAACAAAATCACAAAGATACGAAATAGGTGCTCCAGAAAACTCTTGAGTGTGTTCAGACTAGTTAAAAGGCAGTTTCACTAGAATACAGGTCCCATAAAGGGAAAAGTGCAGATACAAGTCTGGAAACATAGTTAGATTCAGATTGTAGAGTAAGCATTTATTATGAATTATTATAATGGACCGAACAGGCAGACAGTGCAGAGTGGGTCATTCACCTCTATTGTAACTTTGTCCTTCTTCAAGCTAGAGGTTATAAAACTAAAGACTACAGTTCCCAGACTGATTTTTAGTTCAGTTCCACTTTGACCTAGCTTCCGCTAAGCAGACACAGCTCTATACATTTGGAATGTTGTTGGTTCCCAGGAGTACCAGGGCAGGTGTGGGAGGGATTTAAAGTAGCCCTATACACGGAGGGCAAGGAGAAACCCAAGAAAGAGGAAACCACGCTCCAGATTAATAGGTGGTAGTTTTAATAAGCCAGGGAACTTACATAGGAGGCTCATCTTGGGTGGCTGCAAGAAAAGATCTTCTCACATGCCCGCCAGAATCTTGTTTATCTAGAGGCCTTAATGGGGTTCAGTCGTGTATTCAGTCCCGATGTAGTCAGTCTCAGCACCGCGTTAATCTCGCAAGGCTGTGATTGCACAGGTCTAGCACATGGGTCAACCTGCAGTTATGTCGTCTTGATGACCTTTTTCAATCAGGACCTCAGGACCGTGACCAGCTCTTACACGTTGACACAGTTCCTCTTTTTCACAATGTGCCCTGAGCAGGGTCAGTAAGGGGTTTCGGTAGCATGAAGGTGGCGCATTTGGTGGCGCTCTGGCTGCCTTGGAGGTAGATACAACAGTATAGACACATGCAAGAAAAAACACAGCTTAAGATAATGATTCCTAAAATGAGTAATGGTGTTTTTCCACTAAGAGCCCTGTGGTCTGAACCTCTGATTTATTAAGTTGCCTAGGCTGGGGGTCGGATCACTCAGGGTGTTCACTTGTGTCCTGATGTGACTTAATAAAGATGACACATTAGCAGACTCATCAGGTATGAACACACGGCATTCTGTTTGGATAATGGCACAGTCGCTTTCTTGTGAGGCAGTAGTAATGTCCAAGGCCATCTTATTTTGGAGGACAGATTTTCTCATTATAGACATTTCAGTGTTCAGTAAGGACAGGCTTTGCTGGCTATCATTCAAGGCTTGCTGGGTGAATTTAGTAAGGGTTTCTCTATGTGCTCTAATGTCCTCCAGGCCAAGAGAGGGAACAAAGATTGCGGCCGAATGATTATATCATAGAAAACAGAACGTGCCTACCTGACCTTGAGGAGAGGGAGGTTGGCAACTTTTGTTACAGTGGGAAACCCAGGGTGCAGAGGCCCAACCATGTAGGTGAAACCACAGCTAAAGATTTGTTCCACATAGCGATTGTTTTCTCCGTCAAGGATACCCAGTAAATACCTCGGCAGCACACAAGTCAGTGCCAAACCAGTTGCTATCCTTTTTTTTTTCTTACTTTTTTTTTCTTGGATCATTCTTTAAATTCTCTAGTGCTTTACAATTTTCAAAAGTTTCACACACATAATTTAATACAACCCCATGATAGCCCTTTTTAAAAAAATTCCCTACCCCTATATTGATGGTCCCTCCCTTCACCAGTTGCTATCTTTTTATGTGATATTCATTTCATATACCTGGTACAAGTGGGTTGGTTCTGTTTAGAGTTCCTTTTCCTTTCCCACCATAGGGGTACACGAGTGCTCAAATGTCCATAACGTGGGGTAAGCCACATGAACCTACCCCAAGTCTGAGCATAGCCATCCATGGCTCTGACAGTGGTATTTTTAGGATGCTTCCAGGCAACAGTTTGATAATCTGTCAGTATAACTCGATTGACAGAAAAAAAAAATACCAAGTACAGTGTTATTGAAAGTGTGTGCCACAGGGCAGCTTTCTGGATCAGTATTGATAATATCAGATGAATTAAGAGTACTAGTCCCAGCTGGTTTCCCTTAATGACTTAGTGGCTTTGGTGACTTCTAATCCCCTCTTTGGAGTGGTGATACCCACCATGGCAATCCTGACAGGGAGTTAGAGAGGGATAGCTGCCCACATACACGATAGTTGGATTGATTTCTTTGTTGGGCATACAAGTGAGCCCACGGTAGACAGGTGTTTCCATCCGGTGCCCATCCTGCGACCAGACACCACAGGAACCGCAGAAAGTCGAAGGTCAAAAAGACAGATATTTAGTAAGAACTTGTATGGGAAGGTTTTCCCCTTCTATTAGAGTTATGCTAGTGGCCTGATCCTTAGATGTTAGTGTGGCTGCAGCTTTAGGAACTTGACCTGGTTGTGTATTCCGTACATATCAGTTAGCACTCTTGGGCGTGAGGAGATGAACTGGGGACAGGATTTGCCAGACCACGACTTTCATCTTTTCCCCCTAGTTCAATGGTGCCTACTCCATTCCAGGTATAATGCATTTCAACAGGTCTGACTTACATCAGGACAAAGGGGTCCCAGGGGCAATGGAGTAGTCCCCTTTCACCTAGGGGTACAAAGTAACTCAGCCCATCTCACTGAGATGTCCCATTGCAAATTCCAGTAAATTACGCCTCTTTCAGGTGTTATGGAGCTCTGTGTTCTGTGCCGCATAGCACGTTGGTCCACAGTGAAATTTGGGATAGTGGCTACCTATCATGACCTGCCTACCTACACCACATTAGATATCTTGGTAGGGGTTCCCCATCTGGCATATGGGACAACAGGCCCTGCTGGCTGATCAATTCAAATGTATTAAAGCCTGGGATAGTACTTTAGTCCACCCGGCCAAGGTGGTTTTACTTGTTAGTCATTTAATCCGCCGCTTTAATATTCCATTCTTCCTTTTTACCAACCCTGCTGCCTGCAGGTTATAGGAGAGATGGAACCTCCACTCAATGTTATGTTTTTGCCCAATCTTGCACATTGCGACCCTTAAAATGTGACCCCCCAATCACTGTCTATCCAATGAGAATATCCGTACACGGTACTCAGTTTCTCTACTTCCCTAATGCTAACAGCCTGGTTTGCACAGCAAGAGGGAAAAGCTTGGGTTAGGCCAGATGCAGGGTCTACACAAACCAGGGCACTCAGAGTGAGGGGAGCAGTATAATCGATTTTCTGATTCTTCACCAGTTGGGAACTCTAGTGGACAGCCCCAGGCTTCTTTGACAGTGCCTTGGGTGCTGTTTAGAATACATGACATGTGGTTACTACATTAACCAAGTAACTGAATTTCAAAGGCAATCTGGCATCTTTGGCAATGCACCATCCTATCTGAGCACTACAGTGGGCATTCTTCCTATGCACCCAATCTACTGTGTCTACTGAAGGGTCAGTTGCTAGGGCTTGTACCTGGGCTAGGGCGTCAGCTTCCTAATTGCCAGGGGGTATGAGCTGGGTCATGGAAAAGTGAAGGCTGCCTCAGGCTCGCACAGGCAAACCCAAATGTCTTTCAGTATATCATGATCTCATAAGGGCTTATGCATGGTCATTCATCCCTTGGCTGTCAGCTGTCCAAGCCATGGGGCTAATCCCTTAGGACAGCCCAACTATCAGTGCAAAGGGGTGACAGCCAGGACTAATGAGTGCTCAGTCACCAGCTAAACTGCTCTGAGCCTAGCCCTCTGGCTGCTGTGGTTCATTCCTGTTTCCATCCAGATGGTGTCAGGGTGGGGCTGAATAGTGACTGC
Organism: Aethalodelphis obliquidens; assembly: GCF_003676395.1. Classification (NCBI taxonomy): domain Eukaryota; kingdom Metazoa; phylum Chordata; class Mammalia; order Artiodactyla; family Delphinidae; genus Aethalodelphis; species Aethalodelphis obliquidens. The sequence continues at coordinate 64,392,048 of NW_020837950.1, forward strand.
AGTCCGTGTGGGCACATTGCCCCGCTAAACCATCTGTACAGCAGGCATCTGGGGGAACTTCCCCCATTTCCTCTCTACAGGCTGCAGGGGCCACTGTTGTGGAATAGGGTGATTTTGGAGGATCTGCATGTGCTGCAGGGCCCAGGAGAGCTCTTATTTCTAGAGAGAGTGGGCTGGCAGACGTGGTAGGTCTCTGCTGCAAACGGACAAGCCACTTAGTCAAAGTGGGAATATGAACCATGGCAGAGGTGGGTCAAAGGAACATATTCTCAATCCACCCACTGATAGGAAGGGAAATTTTTTTCCATGATATGCTGTTTCTTCATGAGCAGTTCTACCTGGAAGAGTGCTGTGTACACTGCTGGGGAGGCCAGAAAAATTCTGAGGGTTACCATGTATTAGAGTACATTCAGCTCTGATGTCAGCCGGAACCATCATCTTGTGCTTATTGCTGGGGGAGCAGTGAATAGTGAGCTCAACTGGGGCCTCTGATTGCCCCCAGTGGCCGTCAGCTGGAGACAGTCTTGGACTGCATCCTATTCCTGGGGTGTGAGAGGCACTCACCTGAATAGGATTGTATCCGAGAGGTCTCTGCTGCAGCAGGTGAGGCACTGGGATAGTAGGGGCAGGTCTGAACTATTGTTTGGGTTTAAGTCTTAACATAGGCCGACCAACACAGCGTTGGCTTGCCAGCCTAACGGTTCAGGTGGGATCCTGGAGGCAGTGAGGTCAAATCACTTTTGCTTCCGGGTTACTTTTACTGGACCCATTAACAGTCAATTGGGATAGACTTTTGCCTTCTTGAGTTTCCCCTCTGTCTTGGATCTTTCCTCCAGCTCATACCAGTTCCCAGGATTTGTCAGTTTTTCCCAGATCAGCAATGGACTTTCTTACATCATAAATGTCTTGTCCTACACCTGGGTTCCACATGGATATCAGGCGCTGGAAGTGCACTGGAGTACCTTGTCTCTCATTCTTGCAATGAATGGGGCCTGATCAGGGCCTTCAAAGAAGGAGCACAGATGGCCTGTTTCATTCCCAGCTCCCTACTAATTTGTTATGCCTCCTCTTTAGATTTCTGGGGTCCCATGTGCTCAGGGAGATCCTTACCTTTGGGTCACGGCTCCCTGCAGGATAGAATAACCCAATCTATCTGAGAAGAGTACCTTGAATTCCCCGAGCTCCAAGCAGGCACTGCTGGAGAGCGGGGCGTGATCTTCCTCATTTTCTCTGCCTCATGCCCGGTGAGAAAAATGCCACCCCCCCCCCCAACTTTCCCCCAATCTTTTAGCTGCCCTAACCATGACTGAATACTTTCCCTGGTCTTTTGTTGGAACTTGGCAGCTATATCAGTAAGCTCAGCAGGCATATACTCTCTCATCGTGAGCCTTTTTTTTTTTTTTTTTTGCGGTACGTGGGCCTCTCACTGTTGTGGCCTCTCCCATTGCAGAGCACAGGCTCCGGACGCGCAGGCTCAGCGGCCATGGCACACGGGACCAGCCGCTCCGCGGCACGTGGGATCTTCCTGGACCGGGGCACGAACCCGTGTCCCCTGCATCGGCCACTGCGCCACCAGGGAAGCCCCGTGAGCCATTTTTGAATTGTGAGCTGCCCCCCTGGCTGGGGTTGTTGCTGTGCTTTTCCTTTCCTTTGTATTAGAGATCAGAAGGCATGCGAGGCTTCACCCATTTCACTGTCGGTCACCACATCCTCCTTAGCTTTCCTCCCTTTCCCAGGGGTTCCACCTCTTAGCGTCCCAATCAGGCTTTGTCACAAGCACTCAGATCTTTATCCACAGCAGCTAGCACCGTCCTAGCTTTGCAAACTGGCACTCTAAGCTCTCCAATTTATTATCCTGCTCTCCCGTCTTGTCTGGCAGTCCTGAAGCTAGCAGAGTGGTGAACAACCACATGTCTTTCTTTACCTCAGCTTTTCTTCTAATTTTCTAACTCGAGTTTCAGCCTCCAGCCAAACTGCTCACAGCAGAGGCCAATCCCCTGTGGTAGGCATTTATTTCGCTTTTTTGCCCAGAGTGTGCTCTGTGCAGTTCCTCAACAAATGCATTAAACGATTGGCATTTTCGGGGTGTCCCCGCACTCATGTGGCAGTCCACAATCTTCTAACTTACGGGCCACCCCTCCCCACATAAAGGTCAACAGCCAACATGGGATTTTCCCCACAGATGCCTCTTTCCCAAGGCCCATTTCTTTGGTCTCCTGGCTGGCTAGCCGATTGTTGGTTCATAAGCTCAGAAGTTCCCTAGAGGAAAATTTGAAACTGGCCCCTGTTCATGGAGGGCAAGGAGAGACTGAAGAAAGAGACCACTCCAGATGGGTAGGTGATAGTTTTAATAAGCAATAAAACTTATATATGAGGTTTGTCTTAGGTGGCAGGAAGACAGGTAGATTTCCATACATACCCTCTAGAATCTTAAGAGTTCATATAGAATCTTAAGAGTTTATATAGCCCTAACGGGGTTCAGTCATATATACAGTCTAGATCTCAATAGCACATTATTCTCTCAAAGCTGCATCCTTTTTTTTTTTTTAATATTTATTTATTCATTTGGTGGCTCTGGGTCTTAGTTGCAACACATGGGATCTTCGTTGCCGTGTGCGGTATATTTTAGTCGCGGCATGTGGGATCTAGTTCCCTGACCAGGGTTCAAATCTGGGCCCCCTGCACTGGGAGCTCGGAGTCTTAACTGCTGGACCACCAGGGAAGTCCCCTGAAAGCTGCATCCTTGAAGTAAAGGGACAGCATCCTAGTAAAGGGACAGCATACAGTAAAGGGACATACATTTCAAGGATCAGGGAGAGGGTAAGGTGTCTCTGATTGCCCAGGTCTAGTGCACAGGCCAATGGGAGTCATGTTCTCTTAGTGACATAGAAGAATGAGATAGAGTTAGATATCTTCTCTTTCTGCTGGTTAGGTCATGTGTGGAGACACCTGAAGTATTTTTTTCCTCAGTGATATAAGAAATCCTAATATATTCTTTTGGTTTTGTGGCTGTAAGAGGCATAGCATGGATTATTTACTTTGCTACCATTGATCAAGCCTGAGATAGTATGACCTTGAACTAGCATCTGAGGCAGTGGTTTTGATTTCCCTAATTTTAGGTAATGACAGAGACACCAGATTTCTGGTGTACAAGTTTTGCAGTGCTGTTTCAGTAATATTTCCTAGGAGCCTGGTCCACCTTTCAACAATTGTAAGTACCTCGCATTAAATACATTTCTGTTTAAATTAGCTAGAGCCAGGACTTCCCTGGTGCTCCAGTGGTTAAGGCTCCACACTCCCAATGTAGGGGGCCCAGGTTCAATCCCTGGTCAGGGAACTAGATCCCACATGCCACAACTAAGACCCAGTGCAGCCAATAAATAAATAAATATTTTTTTAAAAATTTGCTAAAGCCATTTCTATTATAGGCAACAGCACAATGTGTGACATGCATAAAAACAAACAAACAAACATTTTTATTTTCTATTCATTCTATACCAGTGGTTTTCAATTGTGGGTGGTTTTGTCTCCCCAGAAGACATTTGGCAATATATGAAGACATATTTGAGTTGTCACAACTGGGAAATCTGCTAGTGGGTAGAGGTCAGGGATGTGGTAAAATATCGCATGATACACAGGGCACCCCCCTGCCCCCGTGCCACATGACCACCACTACCATTTGCAAGTGAATTATCTGGCCCAAAATGTTAATAGTACCAAGACTGATAAATCCTGACCTACATGAAGTTCTAGGATTTTGACAGTAAGTGTGTAAAGAAGAGTTACATGTAAGAAATATGTTGGAACTAAAATTGATGATGCAATTGACATGAAATACGTATTCCAAGCAGAACGTGTTTGGAAATGATATAATGAACTAAATCAGGATGCACTTAATGCTTTATCTTTATTTCATAAAACAAATGCATATACAGACAGGGCTTTGCATGTGTCACACACTTGTCTAAGTACATTATAATTATTAACTTATTCTCACAACAACTCTATGGGATTGGTAACATTATTTTCCACAAATAAGTTAACTGCTATACCAAACCACCTCCAAATATCAGCTTTTTATACAATTGAGGTTTATTTTTCACTTATGTCAGAGTCTAATGTGAGTTTGATTTGGCTTCTCTATCCCTTTTAGAGAAAAGGTTATCTCCAATGCACCATGTTCTGATTCCTTAGCCAAAGATACACATATTAAAATGGTTATTTTATTACACTAAGTTTGTGTAATGGACACAAACTTAGTAATGGACCACCAGAACATGTATTCCAGGAATACAAGATTAGTTTAGAATTCAAAATCGATCAACATAATTCATCATATTAATGGACTAGGGAAAAATAGTATATAATCATCTTAATTGATGCAGAAAACATTTTGAAAATATTCAACACACATTCATGGAAAAAACATTCAGAAAACTAGAAATAGAGGTAAATTTCTAAATTACTTCTAAAAAGAAGTAAATTTCATAAACAGTATTTGGGAAAACTCCACAGGCTGAATACCTTTTCACATATAATCAGGAAAAATGCAAGGATGTGTGTTTCCACAATTTCTATCCAGTTGTTTACTGGAGGAGCTAGCTGGTGCAATAAGGCAAGAAAAGTAACAAAGATTGAAAAGAGAGAAATAAAACCTATTTTACTTGCAGATGTTGTGTTGTGGTTGTATGCATATAACTATACAAAAGATACAAAAGAGCTACCATGTTTTATAAGTCAGTGTAGGAGGACATAAGATATAAGGTCAATACAAAAAAAAAGTAATTGGGTTTCTATGTTCTTATATTTCTACATATTTTTAAATTTATAAAGCAATTTGAAAATTAAAATATACTGTTTACAAAAGCATAAACCATTCAAGACCTTCACACTGAAAACTACAACATCTTGGGGGAGAAATTAAAAGAGACCTAATAGATGAAAAGCTATGCTCTGTTCATATATCAAAAGATTCAACAGTATTATGTCAATTTTGCCCAAATCTATGTATTCAAAATAATCTGTATAAAATCTCCTTATTATATTAGCTGATTCTAAAATTCATACAGAAATGTAAAAGAAACCCAAAATAGTCAAAATAATTTGGAAAAAAAAATAACATATATGAGGACTTACACCACTAGAGTTCAAGATTTAATATGAAGCTACTTTAATCAATGCAATGTGTTATTGGTGCAAGGATAGAAATAAGTTTGTTTGTTTGTTTGTTTTGCGGTACACGGGCCTCTCACTGCTGTGGCCTCTCCCGTTGCGGAGCACAGGCTCCGGACGCGCAGGCTCAGCGGCCACGGCTCACAGGCCCAGCCGCTCCGCGGCACATGGGATTTTCCCGGACCAGGGCACGAACCCGTGTCCCCTGCATCGGCAGGCGGACTCTCAACCACTGCACCACCAGGGAAGCCCAGAAATAAGTTTTATTGCAACAGAATAGATAGTTCCCAAATAGATGCACACATATATGGTCTCTCCAAAATGTGACAAGTTAATTCAATGGGGAAATAAACATTTTTAAACCCAGAATTCTATAATTCTTAGAAATCATATCTAGAAAACACTCTCTGGCTCTATTTTTGTTTAATTACTACTTTCGTCTCATTACCCATGAATGAAGCTTTCTGGTCTCCACACTCACCTCCGCATGTCAAATTACAGATCCAATAGAAAAATAATATAATCTAAATTGAATTATTTGGCTCTGCATTTAGTTATTTGAATTCTTGAATTCTAAAGTTCTAAACCTTTGATTTATCCAATGTCTTTTCTCAAATATCTCTGAAGTATCTTTTAAAGAGAACTCAAAAAAATGTCCTTGCATCTCTGTCTAGCTATACATAATTTACCTGTCAGGGAAGCAATATACAGTAAATGATATAAATATTGTATCAATTGGAATTTTTGAAGGAACCAATTTACTCTCTGTAGGTTTTTACCAGTGCCTGAAAACACTATTCTAGATTATATAAAATTTTGAAACGTTTCTTATCTTTGTAATATCATTTTCTCTTTATTTGTGATCCACATATATTGTTATTTTAAGTGTGTGCTCAGTCTACCTGTTCTATAATTTAGTTTATATTAAATCTTAAAGACTAAACTCAATAGGTAATGCCAATCCTACTGGTGAGTAAGTCCTTTAAACATACTCATTAACATTTTTATGTTTTAACTTAGCAGTGGATTCTACTCAGAGCAAAAATTTTACAATCATAATCATTTGTTTGGGAATAAGGTAATTTTTCAGTGAAGAAAAGTTGATAAAACAGTGTTTCTGAGAGATTATATTTTTAATGTTAGGGAATAATAAAGTACAATGACTGAGCTATCTGATTGACCAAGATAGTTGTTTTATTATATAATTAAGACATCATTAATATAATAGAACATTTTCAATAAACAAGTCTCTGCTTGCAAAACTACTGCCAATGTGATGCAAAAGCACTGGTTGAAAATAAGTATCATACTAAAACCAAGATGATTTTCAAAACATGGGATAATGTTCTCATGGATAGACTTTATTTTTGTAATAAAAGAATGTTATATCACAAGATAATATGATCCTGTATGAAGCAGGTGGTTAAGGAGCAAATAAATTACTGGCAGATTTCTAATTATAATACACTTTTAGTCTTTCATGATAAACAACAGATGTGTGTTTACGAAAATACGTTATAGTAGAATCAGGTCAATAGAGTTTAAATGAAAAAGGCTTAATTTATCTGTATTCCCATTTGAATTCAAGGGGCTGGCCTATTTAAAAGAGCCATCATTTAGTAACATGAATTCAAAGGAGATTTATTTAAAGGGACCAATGAGTACCTTTTTCATTAGTTTTCCAGATAGAAAGGAAGATAATTTCAGAGTGCAAATAGATATGGGAGAAAATAACCAATCAAAACAAAACATATTAGAGCAGATACAAAAAGAGAATATTATAAAATAATGAAAAGTTAAGTCTAACCACACTATTTCTTAAGTACTGATAGTATATTGAAGTCTTTTACTATTTAACTTTCTTTCTAACATTTAGTAATGTTAAATTGATTTTGTATCATCAATTATCTGAATTTCGATCTTTTGATAAAGAAGGAAAGTAGCATTTTTCTTTTTTTTTTTTTTTTGCCGTACGTGGGCCTCTCACTGTTGTGGCCTCTCCCATTGCGGAGCACAGGCTCCGGACGCGCAGGCTCAGTGGCCATGGCTCACGCGCCTAGCCGCTCCACGGCGTGTGGGATCTTCCCGGACTGGGGCACGAACCCGCGTCCCCTGCATCGGCAGGCGGACTCTCAAACACTGCGCCACCAGGGAAGCATTTATTTTTAAGTGCAAATCAAGTAACCAAAATAACTTGAGCATTGAAATATTTTCTGGATGTGAGTTGGAAAAATTAAAATGATGAATTTGGAGTTCAGAGAGTGGTAACAGATCCATTTTTGCTATTAACTAGCTGTGAAACACAGCAATACTTTAAATAGTTGTGCTTTCAAAAACTAACTGATATATTTTCAAACCCTATATTATGCCATGAAAAGGAAGCAATATTTAACATCATCTCAGGCCTTATTTCATTATTCTGTATTATTTATATGCTATTAATATGTTTTAAGGAACTGCATTGATGCTATCAAAATATATAGTATTTAAAGCACTGAATTGCTCAATTAATAAAGGCTAGGTTAAGTCATGTTTTTATATACACTTTCTCCATTTTTCCACGTAGTATTTTCTATGCATTATCTAATCCTTTCCTTTTATTTGAATTAACCTATCACACTCTTACAATTTAGTATTGGCACAGCTCAACGAAGGAGACTATTTGCTATAGTCTTCCCTCTAATAATATATAATATATAGAGAGAGATTTGCATTTGCACATGTAAAATAGCAACTATAATAAAGACAATAGTTGTTGAAACCACTCATAGATGCTTTAGAAGTTTAAAAGCCATTAAGGGGGACTTCCCTGGTGGCGCAGTGGTTGAGAGTCCACCTGCCAACTGGGGGGACACGAGTTCCATCCCTGGTCCGGGAAGATCCCACATGCCGCGGAGTAACTAAGCCTGTGCGCCACAACTACTGAAGCCCATGTGCCTAGAGCCTGTGCTCCACAACAAGAGAAGCCACTGCAATGAGAAGCCCGTGCACTGCAAAGAAGAGTAGCCCCCTCTCCATGCAACTAGAGAAAGCCCGCATGCAGCAACGAAGATCCAATGCAACAAAAAATAAATAAATAAATAAAATTGATTCTTAAAAATAAATAAATAAAATAAAAACCATCAAGAACACATTCGAAGAAATTCTTATGCACAGGTTCACAAAAGAAATAGGATTTAATCTACATTTTTTCCCCCAATTTTCTATTGCTGTATAACACACCACCACGTTTTGGTGGATTAAAAAAGAACCATTTTATGTTACTTACCGACTCTGAAGCAAGAATTCAGCCAAGCACAGTGGAGATGTCTTGTCTCTGTTCCTCACTACATGATTTATGAGGCCACAGCTTGGAACCCTCAAATGCCAGAGAGTAGATCATGTGTGGGCTATGTCACTCATATGTTGGCTGTGTAGACTGAGATGCCTCAAAATCAGGACTCAGTTGGAACTGCCATCCAGGGAGCCTACACATGGCTTCTCCATTTGATCTGAGCTTCTCACAGTGTAGTGACTGGTCTCTGAAAGGGAGATCTAGAGTGGGAGTGTCAGCAAAGCAAAGAGACCAAGGGAGAAAGTGGATGGCCTTTTATAGCCTAGTATCAGAAGCCCCATAGCATCACTTCTGCTGTTGTCTATTGGTCAAAACAGACACAAGTCTATCCAGTTTCAAGTCAAGGGTATATTAAGCTAGAAACTGTAGAAGGTCTGAAATGTTATCCACCTGTTATATAAATGAGCCAAAGATGATCCCTGTATATTGGCTCTATGTTTAATTCACAGCAGGTGGGGGGCCCATTTGCTCAAAAACCTGTCAGTACCAAACTCAAATTTTTACAACCCAGTTGTTTTAAAGCCAGCCCAAGTAAAAGATATTTTAAGCCATTTTGAAACTACTTTGAATATCCCATGAAACTGTGCTTCAAATCTGCTAGCCATAGATAAGACAAACCCTAGGGTTATAAATGACCCCAAGCTACTGCTGCCCTCAGAGTTCTCTGACCCAGAGACCCTCCCCCCATGATGCTGTTAGTTGACAGCATGTAGACGAGTGAACCCCTTCTCTGATTTTGTTCCCTCCCAGAAGTTCCCTTGCCTTTCTTATTTTCTGGATAGTGGGCCCCATGCTATGACCTCTGGAAGGTCTCCTTGAGAACCATCACCCCTACCTCCACATCCATACAAACCTGTTAAAACACCACCCAAATAAAGTTTATTGTATGCTACTGCCACCTCGTGGTCACATATATTTCCTTGATCAGCTCCCAAGTCCCTCAAACTCACTATATTTACATGCAAACAAACAAGCCTAACCACAGTGAGTGTGTGTATTGGCAGGAGACAGAAACCTTTCTGGATCAGAGGAACAGACAGCTGATTACTCATAGCAAAATGCAGCAAGCCAGAGTCCCAGTCCCCACAGAGCAATATGATAACAGCCAAACCCAAAACTGAGATTTGGAGGTATAGCTTGCTCGTACACCTACCCATCTCCTCTCCAGAAAGAGAGAGATGTACTTATTAAGTAAATCTTTTTTGTGGTGGGGGGAACAGGCGAGAGGTTCATTACCCTAGGATATAAGCAAGTATCTCTAGGAAGGAGAAAGGAAGGGCATTAAGACTAAATCCTCCAGGAGGTTCCTGTTTTTAGAGATTCTCTACAGCTTTCAAGTTTGTCATGCAAACATCCTTTCAGTGCCATTTGCTCACAAGGCCTGGACCACGCTGAAACGTAAGACTATTTAGGGGAAATTATCTCCCAAGACGGTAGAGGCCCACCTCTTGAGAAGGGGGCCAAGCAGGGATAGCTTGTCTCTGTTCCATGTGTCTAAGGCCTTGGCTAGGAAGACACAAAGGGCTTGGGATGAGCCCCTTGCCTTGGGCTGCAATCACCTAGAGACTCCTTTACTCACATGTCTGGTGGATGGAATGTGATGGCTTGAAAGTTCTACTCACCTTGGACTGTTGACTGGAACACATGGCTTCTCCATCTGTATTGGACTTCTCACACATAGGCTTATTGGTCTTAGAGGGAGTTTCTCAATAGATCACTTGCCACAGCAAAGATTTCAAGAGAACCAGATGGAAGCTGCATGACTTTTCATGACCAGCCTTGCAAATCACATAGAATCACTTCTGCCGTACTCAACTGGTTGACACAATCACATGGCTGACTAATATATTATAGGAAGGGACGTAAAGCATACTTGCCAATGGGAGGAGAGCCAAAAAATTAAGGTTACATTTTAAAATGGCCACAATCTTGAAAGATGCTGGGAATATGTCTCAGAGGAATAGTCATCTGACTAAAGAACAGGTATTAGAGTTGGAACATTGGGTAATAAAACAATAAAACTAGGTTGAGCAAGTATTCCTGAATGCCAGGATAAGTAGTTGTGTTTCTCTCTTAGAAAATAAAATTTGATATGTCAAAATTAGTTATTATAGGAAAAATGAGAACTTTGTTAGACTACACTTATTTTATGGTTTACCTTGTTGGGGAGGAAGAAATCTCCCCCTACCCTTCCAAATTCTTCTGGCTGGTCTAAGAATTAAATTGACATGAGAAAGATTAACAGGAGAAAATCAAACTTTAATAACACGTATACATGGGAGAGACCCAGGAAACCTGAGTAACTCACCAAAATGGCCAACACCCTCATCTTAAATACCATCTTCAGCTAAAGACAAAAGAGGATATTGGGGGCAGTGGTTTGGGACTTCAAAAGGGAAGAAGGCAATTCACGTAAAGATGGGACACAGGGTGAACTCTGATCTTCAGGTCCTGCAGAGTTTTCCCATCACACCCAGTCCATATTCTTGTCAGGTATCACTGATGATAGCTCTGTTCTGGGAACAGGACCTTTAAATTCTTTTAGGTAGTTAAGGAGGAGATAACAAGAAACATTTCCTGAGTCTTTTGCTTCTAAAAATAATCAGCCTAAATTAATCCTCATGCCAAAGAGACACATTTTAGGGTGGCAAATTTTGCTCCCCTATAACCTATTTACTCATTTATTCTTATTATGTTTTGAGATTTAACAATCTTTACACTATCTCTCTTGGTCTTACCATGCATGAACTTTTTTTTTTTTTTTTTTTTTTTTGCGTTACAGGGGCCTCTCCTTTTTTTGGCCTCTCCCGTTGCGGAGCACAGGCTCCAGACGCGCAGGCTCAGCGGCCATGGCTCACGGGCCCAGCCACTCCGCGGCATGTGGGATCTTCCCGGACCGGGGCACGAACCCGCGTCCCCTGCATCCGCAGGTGGACTCTCAACCACTGCGCCACCAGGGAAGCCCACCATGCATGAACTTTTAATAGTTTATAAAATAATTAAAATTTATCTTATGGCTAGAAAACTTTTGAAGAAAATATGCTATATAGCTTATATATCTCTTCAGAAAAAAATGTAAGTATTCAATTAAAAGGGATAAAATTGTAATTGACCGCTTATGTATAATTTAATTGCCTGATAATTCAAAGACTGAGAAAAGTTGTTCTTATTCCAGAGATTCATAGATAATTTATAATAATCTTCCCAATCAAGAAAGAGATGAACCAACATATTTTGGTGCCGGACACCAAGTCAGGCACTTCACTGAAAAGCATTACTTTAATTTTAAAACCTACCCTGCATATTATTTTCCTCATTTTAAAAACTGAGAAAGTAATCTTATGCACAGAAATCTTGAGGGACTTATATACGGTCTCATTTGGCAGTAAGTAGTAGAACCAGAATTCGAATGCAGTCACCTCTAGACACCATTTGCCTATCTGACACCTGTCATTAGGCAGTTTGGTTGCCTCACGTGGTTTCTTTTGTATTTTGATGTGTTACCATAAATCAAGTCTAAGACTTGAGTTATATATGAAACTTATCGGTCCAAGGAAATAGAAATTACTATCTTGCTCATTCTTATGCTAAGAAGTTATATTCTTTAGAAAAATTTCACCTTTTAAAAATACAAACTGAACACAAGATGATCTGATTTCCTCAGATTATCTTCTTATACTTTCAACTGTATCTAGATAAGACAGAGAAATATTTTCAGAGAGAGGTATTGGAATATACATTTATGACTCATATTCAGAGATTTTAAAGGGATTTAATAATAAATAATTTCTATTTTGGAACCTTTACTTCAGAGAAGAAAGAAAGGTTAGTTTAGAGAGATATTCACAGAAGCATAAAGTTGCAAACAGAAGTAAAAATCGCCACAACAAACGTTTTTAAATAACAACGTAATAAGATCCGCTCTTACTTACACCTTACCATTCAGTAAAGTTTGTTAAGCTAGTTTCCTCATTGTAATTCTTATAGTCAACTTTCCTCCTCTTTTTATTTTCTCCCCCATCTCTGTGGTAAAGAAGCCAATGCATATGAGTGCCCAGGGAAGCTGTTTAAAAAATTCACTCTTTTACTTCTTGGCCATAAAATAGAAAGTATAATATATTCATACAAATAAATAGACTCACATCTGATTTCCTTATTCATGAACTTGATGCAGTCCCATAGTAGGATATATTTTGCTTTATTATAAAAGACTCTTTTTCCTGTGATTGCACGATGATCCATTGGGGCAAAATGCTTCACATCCTTGTGCACTCTTCCGTTACCTGGAGCCCATTGGTGTTGCAATGTGACTCGGTATCACTTAGCCTAAGTGAAGACACGTGGAAAGAATGTTGATGATGTTTCAGTGAAAAAAAAAAAAAGAATGCTCTCTGTAATCCTATGGAAAATATTATAATAGTATTAACACCTATAAAAATAGTAAGAGAAATTAAATTTTTCAGGATATCAGCAAAACCCATGTATTTAGGGAATATACCAGGAAAGAAAATGAATATAAGTGTGCAAATGACTTAAAAGAAGAGAAAATTCACTACTTAAATACCCCTACCCACAGGATCCACTCTGTACTTGAGAGATGAAACCACCTGAGAGAAGAACTATATTTTCTTTTTCACCCCCACTATTGTACCTGTAGAAAGGTTAGATACGTAAGTATATGCACAAAGACTGAAAGAGATGAAAGGACATGCACACTTTAGATATGTTAATAAAACATTTCACAGAAGTCTGATTTGGAAACTGCAGACTTTGATATGGTATGTTGATAAATACAATTCTCGCAGATTTGGGAGACAAAATGACCTATCTTTTTCTTCTCTCTCTTTTAAGAAAAAAAGACATTTTTCAATTTCTTCTTCAGGATGCTAAAATAAAACCACTCAAGAGAGTGAAAGCCACAAAGAAAGAACTATGTGGAGGAAGATGAGACAATATATTAGTTTATGTTTAAGCTGTCGAAGTTTCTCATTTTCCCCTATGACTCATTTTGCTTTAAAATACAAGATCAACGATATAAGCAGTGGCAGTTTTCAGCCCTAATTTTTATCTCAAGCAGAGATTTCACTAACTTCTCTAAGTAAGGCTGAGGAGGCTTTCTTATTTCATAATAAATGCATGCACGTTAACAGAAAATAACAGCTTGTATCATAATTACACTATATTTGTACTAAGGTATGGTGTCTAAAAATTTTCAGATTACTCATCTTTTAGTTACTCTGAAGAACTCACTAATTATGATCTCAAATAAAGCTCTTTCAACAGGTAAAAAAAATCAAAATAATTTTTGATTGGTCCTTATATGAAAACAATAAAATTAAAATATAATTAAAATTATATGGGCACATGTTTCACTTCCTATGAATATTTTAATTAGCTATAAGTAGCATTTGCAGGAGACACTTGCTAAAGAATATTTGAGTATACAAATATCTGAGTATTACAAGTTTAGTCATTATGTGCATTGAGTAGTTCTTCAATAAATCTACATCTCTTCGTCCCATTGCTACTTACGTGGTCTAGGTCATCATCATCTTAGACCTGAAATACTGCAATAGTTTCTAGTAATGAGCACTTCTGATCTACTTCCCACACCACAGGGTAACTTTATTCCAGGTGCAGTGACCTCAATTTTTTGCCACTTGCTTAAAAGCATTTACTGACTTCCTATTGGCTTCTGGATTAAGTGTGTATACTCCTTTGAGCAGAGGTTGCAAGTTCTTCATGCTCCAATACCTGGTTGTCTCTCCAGGATTCTTCTCCCTTTCCTCTACCCTTGCCACTTGGCAGTCCGGTTTCATGAACATGCCTGCTACCGTTGGTATGTTCGATATACCAGTGGTACCTACTACTTTGGAGTCTTCATCTAGCTAAATTCTCCTCATTCTTGAAGTCTCAGTTTAGATGCTTTTCCTCTATGAAGCCCTCTTATCCACTCTGGGATTCTTCCCCCTGTGCTGCCGTGGCTTTAATGGCTTACCGACTTGTTCATATTTTACTGAACTCTGAGTCATTGGAAGATTGGAACTGCATCTGTCAGGTATCCGCATGCATCAGGTGACTGGCATTACATAGTGAAACTGCTCGTCATGCTGTAGATGCTCAGTCACTATTTATGGGAAGAGACAATTACTGAAGTCGTAAGTACAAAAATACAAACGTTGTTTTCTTTTTTCAATTGAACGAGATTACATTCTGGAATGTTTACTTTTCTACATCTTAAACTGACATTTTTTTCTCCTTAAAAGTTATATCTTAATTTTCTTGCACAAAAAAAGCCATTTAAGAAATTTCTCTGGTGTCCTAAATAATTCCCATTCTAAACAGGAATCGATACTCAGCTTTTGACCAAACTAAACACAAAAGAATATATATCTGTAAGTCATGTCTGTCCTCACCCTGAAAGTACTTACTTTGTTATATTTTACATGGTTTTTATTGTTGACTTCACAACTTCATCTTCTGCAGTTTCCTTCTTTTTTTATATGCCAAAGTACTTTGAATTGTTTCGCTATGTTTAGAAAAACAATTTTACACAGAGCAAAATGGCTCTTCATATACTGTCATTTTAATTAATTCCTTCACATAAGGAATTAATTAGGTATTAATTCCTAATTAATCCAATTCCTTAGGTATATTGGATTAATGATTCTTTGCTAGTGCATGTATTTGTTAAGATACAGGGATAGTTTATGGAGTGTACAGGGTTTTCATAATAATTGTAAATTAATAATAAAATTAACTCCAAGCAATTCTATAGCAATAAAAAAAAATGGAGACTGTTTATAAAAATACACAAACTCATAGCATAAATTTTACTATTGGTATAGTGGGACTCGTGTTTCTGAATAGTGTGATTGGTGAGATGAAGAATATTAAGTTTAAGGACAATTTAACACTTTATTAGGAACTTTCTGATGAGGCTTCTTATCCGTTTTGATTATAAATATCATCAATCTAAATAGTGTTATTTTGCTGTAACGTTTCTACAAATTCATCAAATGACTTTACCAAATGACTTCTGATTTAACCATTTATACAATTATGATAAAAGGCAATAAATTACATTTTTAAGATTATTCAAATGAAACATTATTTGGCTTGAATAGCTCAAACGTATAAAAGAACCTCAGTCACTTTGCAATGATTCCTGAATTTAAACATAAATGGAATGAATTTCAGAATATTATACTTGGAGGATTAACTCAAAAGAGCTCAAATGTGTATCTAACTTATCTAGATAATTACTTAAAGTCCCTGTTTCGTTGTACTTGAAAGAGGAACTCTAGCCGAGATTAAGGTCTAGATGTTAGCATGTCTTTGCATACTAGGCAATATGAAAACATGTTCTGAGTCTTTCAGACAGTCTTAACTGGAATTTACCAGATGGAAAATAGTCCCAAATGAAAAAGAAGTCTGATTTAAATATTGGTAAATATTAGAAAACAACAGTGTATATCTAAGATGTCAGATAGTAAAGCAATCTTCAGAAGGAAACAAACAAAAGAGTAACATGTAGGTGGAAATACAAGTATAAAAATGAAGAATGAAAGTACATGGCTCTTCAGGTGTACTAAAATAAGCCCAATAAGTAAGAATTTTAATTAAAAATAAAGTATACTTATTTATGTCTCAGTTTTCTATGCTACTTCTATTTACTGTAGCTGGTAAATCTTTGCTTGGACATTGCTCCATATGAAAAGTGACTTGGTGAAAAGGTGAATAGCCTTGTGTGCAAATCAAAACATCTTTCCAAAGATGTACATTCTAATTTAGGAGTCATCTGGAGATGTCTCTTAATTCTCAGTTGTCTGATGACAACTTAAAAAATTTTAAGTTTCTTTATCACACATCACGCATTGGTAATTGGATTTTAAAAATAGCCTTATTAAATAACTCCTATTAATATAACTCATTAAATAGGAGAGATGAAGATGGATATTTCTATTTTATACATAAGGAAATTTAAGTTCTCTGAGTCCTAATTCCACTCTTTCCATTGCCTAATGCTAATATTGTCTCTCTTAGTCAGATGTTGAATAATTTCATTAATTTAATTCTGTATACATTAGGAATTTTTTTTTTTGCGATATGCGGGCCTCTCACTGTTGTGGCCTCTCCCGTTGTGGAGCACAGGCTCTGGACGCGCAGGCTCAGCGGCCATGGCTCACGGGAAGCCCAGGAGTTGTTTTTAATTGAACAGGTTCTTGTTATCTATACTGGTGAATTTTTGCCTAGGTGGTTATCTATAGTAATGAATCTTTTCTCATTTGTTAAGTGTGTATGTTAATATATGTAGATATAAGTATATCAAGTACATAGGTACATATGTATGCATGTGTATATGTGTATGTATACATAAATATATTTGCATATATATACATTTATATGCATATAAATTCCAATACACCAAGGTAAAAAAAGTAAAGCAAATATTAATATTTTTCCTGAAAAAAAATTACATATTGCTATTACCTGCAGTTTTAGAAACAACATGTAGAGGTTATGGAGTAATGTTTGCATATTTGTAAACATGAAACATTAAAAATTGGAAGTGTCATATTTGCTTTTCTAAAGGAATTATATATATTTATTTCTTGGAGGAAATTTCCCTCTTTTTACACGGCATAGTTTATTGTAAGCAGTAGTAGTGATACATATAATGATCAATTCTATTTCATTACCTCTCTGTTTATATTCTCATGAAAATTGAAATATGCAATCATGAGAATTGTGTATGTATGGCATATGGTATTCAATAAAGAGAGAACAGATACCTTTTTCAATTACTCACCCATGACTTTTGCAGCTCTGCTTTATGAATACATTTATAAATCAATGGTCCAATTTCTTAAGATGAATAGCAAATATTTATTTAAACCCTGGGCTATTTACCAACATATACATCAAAAGTTAGGCATTACACAATTATAGAAGATGACTTTCATAACTGCATGTGGCTGTCTGAAGTATCTCCAACTCTACATATGTAGATTTTACCTTCTAAATATTATATTACATAAATTGTAACATACAGTACTTAGATATGTCTGAATCATCACAACTCTAAAAATTAAACAATAATTTCAATACCAGTGTATTAGATTAGTTCTATATGTTAAAAAATTCAATTTAACAAATTCATTGTGTCTTTTATGTACTGTTACTATTCTAGGACAATAGTAAATAAAAGGGAGTTATTATGCTCCAAAGTTATTGGAGCTTACGTTCTAGTAAAATTGAAATATAGGAAGAAAGTGTAGTGGATTAAATATTCTTACAATTTCTCTGTCACTCCTCCCCATGGAGAGACAAAGTCTATTTCTTGCCCTTTGAACCTGGATAGCCCCTGCAACTTGTTTTGCCCCAGAAAATGGGGGAGAATTATCATGTGTAACTTCTGATGTTGGACGATAAAATATCAGTAGCATCCATCTTTGCTGTTAGGTATAAGTCTTCTTGGAACCTGCCTAGCTCATTCCAGAGTAGAGGTCAAGGTCAAAAATCACCAAGACACTTCGGTGGAAAGACCTCGTTGAGCTCCCCACTGACAGTCTATAGCAACTGCCAGTTTTGTAGGGGAGTCATCTCAAATGTTCCAGCTAGTTGAGCCTCCAGGTAACTGCAGCCCCAGCCAATACGATACAGAACAAAACAATTTCCTTGTCAACACATAGAATCATCCTAAGAAATAATGTGTGGTTGGTTGGTGCTGTGTTAAATCACAACATTAGGGGGTAAAAAAGAAAAAAACAGAAGACGTATTTAAACTTTCAAATGATGTTTGTTAGAAGATAAAAAGTAATGCTAATTAAAAAAATAGTACAGTGTATTTTCTTCCCAACAGAGTTTGAAAAGTAGTTGGAATAAATTACACCCAGACCTTCAATATTGTTCACAAGAAAACTAAAAGCAGCCACTCAAGATAATTTTGAACTAGGAATACATTTAATTAGATTATCGCTAACTTACATAAATGGAGAGATTGGAAAACTAACACTTACTTGAAGTTGCAATAAGCATATAGGTGACAGATGTGCTAGTGAGAGAAAAATTAAAGTGGCCAACTATGCTTCTCACCAAAGAAGTAAAGCATATCTAATAGGCATATATATTTTAAGTGAAATTTAATAAATTGATATTTTGGTCAATATATGTTTCTTGTGAGTTTGGCTGGTAAAAAACATTTCTAATAAATTCAGGATATACTGATAAAAATGAATTTATACTCCTGTAGATCTCACCGTGGACCAACAATTCCCAATCCTGCTTTTTAAATAAAGACTTCTGGGAATAATCACCAATAACAGGGAAGTCCCTGGTGGTCCAATGATAGGACTCTGCTTTCACTGACGAGGGCCTGGGTTCAATCCCTAGTTGGGGAAATAAGATCCTGCACGGTGCGGCCAAAAAAAATTAAATTAAAATTTTAAAAAATGTTAAAAGACGTGCTTTAAAAACAAAAAACAATTCCATCTAAACTCCACTCAGACCAATGAATTTAGAATGTCTGGGTATAGATCTTAAGCATAGTTGTTTTTTTTTTAAGCACCCTAGTTGATTTTTTTTTTACATCTTTATTGGAGTATAATTGCTTTACAATGTTGTGTTAGTTTCTGCTGTATAACAAAGTGAATCAGCTATATGTATACATATACCCCCATATCTCCTCCCTCTTGCATCTCCCTCCCACCCTCCCTATCCCACCCCTCTAGGTGGTCACAAAGCACCGAGCTGAATTACCTGTGCTATGCAGCTTCTTCCCACTAGCTATCTATTTTACATTTGTTAGTGTATATATGTCAAGGCTACTCTCTCACTTTGTCCCACCTTACCCTTCCCCCTCCCCGTGTCCTCAAGTACATTCTCTATGTCTGTGTCTTTATTCCTGTCTTGCCCCTATATTCATCAGACCTTTTTTTTTTTTTTTTAGATTCCATGTATATGTGTTAACATACGGTATTTGTTTTTCTCTTTCTGACTTACTTCACTTTGTATGACAGATTCTAAGTCCATCCACCTCAGCACAAATAACTCAAATCGTTTTATGGCTGAGTAATATTCCATTGTATATATGTGCCACATCTTCTTTATACATTCATCTATCGATGGACACTTAGGTTGCTTCCATGTCCTGACTATTGTAAATAATGTTGCAATGAACATTGTTGGTACACGATTCTTTTTTAATTATAGTTTTCTCAGGGTATATGCCCAGTAGTGGGATTCCTGGGTCATATGATAGTTCTATTTTTAGTTTTTTAAGGAACCTCCATACTGTTCTCCATAGTGGCTGTATCAATTTACATTCCTACCAACAGTGTAAGATGGTTCGATTTTCTCCACACCCTCTCCAGCATTTACTGTTGGTAGATTTTTTGATGATGGCCATTCTGAGCGGTGTGAGGTGATACCTCATTGTAGTTTTGATTTGCATTTCTCTAATGATTAGTGATGCTGAGCATACTTTCATGTGTTTGTTGGCAATCTGTATATCTTCTTTGGAGAAATGTCTATTTAGGTCTTCTGCTCATTTTTGGATTGAGTTGTTTGATTTTTTAATAGTGAGCTGCATGAGCTGCTTGTATATTTTGTAAATTAATCCTTTGTCAGTTGCTTCATTTGCAAATATTTTCTCCCATTCTGAGGGTTGTCTTTTCATCTTGTTTATGGTTTCCTTTGCTGTGCAAAAGCTTTGAAGTTTCATTAGTTTATTTTTGTTTTTATTTCCATTTCTCTAGGAGGTGAGTCAAAAAGGATCCTGCTGTGATTTATGTCAAACAGTGTTCTTCCTATGTTTTCCTCTAAGAGTTTTTTAGTGTCTGGCCTTATATTTAGGTCTTTAATCCATTTTGAGTTTATTTTTGTGCATGGTGTTAGGAAGTGTTCTAATTTCATTCTTTTACATGTAGCTGTCCAGTTTTCCTAGTACCACTTATTGAAGAGGCTGTCTTTTCTCCATTGTATATTCTTGCCTCCTTTATCAAAAATACGGTGACCATATGTGCATGGGTTTATCTCTGGGCTTTCTATCCTGTTCCATTGATCTATATTTCTGTTTATGTGCCAGTTCCATACTGTCTTATTTACTGTAGCTTTGTAGTATAGTCTGAATTCCAGGAGCCTGATTCCTCCAGCTCCATTTTTCTTTCCCAAGATTGCTTTGGCTATATGGGGTCTTTTTTGTTTCCACACAAATTGTGAAATTTTTTGTTCTAGTTCTGTGAAAAATGCCATTGGTAGTTTGATAGGGATTGCACTGAATCTGTAGATTGCTTTGGGTAGTATAATCATTTTCACAATGTTGATTCTCCCAATTCAAGAACATGGTATATCTCTCCAACTGTTTGTATTATCTTTAATTTTTTTCATCAGTGTCATATAGTTATCTGCATACAGGTGTTTTGTCTCCTTAGATAGGTTTATTCCTAGGTATTTTATTCCTTCTGTTGCAGTGGTAAGTGGGAGTGTTTCCTTAATTTCTCTTTCAGATTTTTCATCATTAGTGTATACGAATGTAAGAAATTTTTGTGCATTAATTTTGTATCCTGCCACTTTACCAAATTCATTGATTAACTCTAGCAGTTTCCTGGTAGCATCTCTAGGATTCTCTATGTATAGTATCATGTCATCTGCAAACAGTGACAGTTTTACTTCTTCTTTTCTGATTTGGATTCTTTTTATTTCTTTTTTGTCTCTGATTGCTGTGGCTAAAACTTCCAAAACTATGTTGAATAATAGTGGTGAGGGTGGGCAACCTTGTCTTGTTCCTGATTTTAGAGGAAATAGTTTCAGTTTTTCACCATTGAGAATGATGTTGGCTGTGGGTTTGTCATATATGGCCTTTGTTATGTTGAGGTAAGTTCCCTCTATGCCTACTTTCTGGAAGGTTTTTATAATAAATGGGTGTTGAGTTTTGTCAAAAGATTTTTCTGCATCTACTGAAATTATCATATGGTTTTTCTCCTTCAGTTTTTTAATATGGTGTATCACATTGATTGATTTGCATATATTGAAGAATCCTTGCATTCCTGGGATGAACCCCACTTGATCATGGTGTATGATCCTTATAATGTGCTGTTGGATTCTGTTTGCTAGTATTTTGTTGAGGATTTTTGCATCTATGTTCACCAGTGATATTGGCCTGTAGTTTTCTTTTTTTGTGACATCTTTGGTTTTGGTATCAGGGTGATGGCGGCCTTGTAGAATGGGTTTGGGAGTGTTCCTCCCTCTGCTATATTTTGGAAGAGTTTGAGAATGATAGGTGTTAGCTCTTCTCTAAATGTTTGGTAGAATTCGCCTGTGAAGCCATCTGGTCCTGGGCTTTTGTTTGTTGGAAGATTTTTAATCACTTTCAATTTCAGTGCTTGTGGTTGGTCTGTTTATATTTTCTATTTCCTCCTGGTTCAGTCTCAGAAGTTTGTGCTTTTCTAAGAATTTGCCCATTTCTTCCAGGTTGTCAATTTTATTGGCATATAGTCGCTTGTAGTAATGTCTCATGATCCTTTGTATATCTGCATTGTCAGTTGTTACTTCTCCTTTTTCATTTCTAATTCTGTTGATTTGAGTCTTCTCCCTTTTTTTTAATTGATGAGTCTGGCTAATGGTTTATCAATTTTGTTTATCTTCTCAAAGAACCAGCTTTCAGTTTTATTGATCTTTGCTATCATTTCCTTCATTTATTTTTCATTTATTTCTGATCTGATCTTTATGATTTCTTTCCTTCTGCTAATTTTTTGGGTTTTTTGTTCTTCTTTCTCTAATTGCTTGAGGTGTAAGGTTAGGTTGTTTATTTCAGATGTTTCTTGTTTCTTGAGGCAGGATTGTATTGATGTAAACTTACCTCTTAGACTGCTGTTGCTGCATCCCATAGATTTTGGGCTATTGTGTTTTCACTGTCAGTTGTTTCTAGGTATTTTTTGATTTCCTCTTTGATTTTGTCAGTGATCTTTTGGTTGTTTAGTAGTGTATTGTTTAGCCTCCATGTGTTTATTTTTTTTACAGTTTTTTTTTCCTGTAATTGATATCTAGTCTCATAGCGTTGTGGTCGGAAGAGATACTTGATACGATTTCAACTTTCTTACATTTACCAAGGCTTGACTTGTCACCCAAGATATGATCTATCCTGGAGAATATTCCATGAGCACATGAGAAGAAAGTGTTTTCTGTTGTTTTTGGATGGAATGTCCTATAAATATCAATTAAGTCCATGTTGTTTAATGTATCATTTAAAGCTTGTGTTTCCCTATTTATTTTCATTTTGGATGATCTGTCCATTCGTGAAAGTGGGGTGTTAAAGTCCCCTACTATGATTGTGTTACTGTCGATTTCCCCTTTTATGGCTGTTAGCATTTGCCTTATGTTTTGAGGTGCTCCTCTGTTGGGTGCGTAAATATTTACAACTGTTATATCTTCTTCTTGGATTGATCCCTTGATCATTATGTAGTGTTTTGTCTCTTGTAATAGTCTTTATTTTAAAGTCTATTTTGTCTGATATGAGAATTGCTACTCCTGCTTTCTTTTGATTTCCATTTGCATGGAATATTTTTTTACCACCCCTCACTTTCAGTCTGTATGTGTCCCTAGGTCTGAAGTGGGTCTCTTGTAGACAGCATATATATGGGTCTTGTTTTTGTATCCATTCAGCCAGTCTGTGTCTTTTTGTGGGAGCATTTAATCCATTTACATTTAAGGTAATTATCAATATGTATGTTCCTATTACCATTTTCTTATGTCTTTTGGGTTTGATATTGTAGGTCTTTTCCTTCTCTTGTGTTTCCTGCCTAGAGAAGTTCCATTAGTATTTGTTGTAAAGCTTGTTTGGTGGTGCTGAATTCTCTTAGCTTTTGCCTGTCTGTAACGGTTTTAATTTCTCCATTGAATCTGAATGAGATCCTTGTTGGGTACAGTAATCTTTGTTGTAGGTTTTTCCCTTTCATCACTAAATATGTCCTGCCACTCCCTTCTAGCTTGCAGAGTTTCTGCTGAAGATCAGCTGTTAACCTTATGGGGATTCCCTTGTATGTTGTTACTTTTTCCTTGCTGCTTTTAATATTTTTTCTTTGTATTTAATTTTTGATAGTTTGATGAATATGTGTCTTGGCATGTTTCTCCTTGAATTTATACTGTATGGGACTCTCTGTGCTTCCTGGACTTGACTATTTCCTTTCCCATGTTAGGGAAGTTTTCAACTATAATCTCTTCAAATATTTTCTTGGACCCTTTCTTTTTCTCTTCTTCTTCTGGGACCCCTATAATTCGAATGTTGGTGCGTTTAATGTTGTCCCAGAGGTCTCTGAGACTGTCCTCAATTCTTTTCAAACTTTTTTCTTTATTCAGCTCTGCGGTAGTTATTTCCACTATTTTATCTTCCAGGTCACTTGTACATTCTTCGGCCTCAGTTATTCTGCTATTGATTCCATCTAGAGAATTTTTAATTTCATTTACAGTGTTGTTCATCATTGTTTGTTTGCTCTTTAGTTCTTCTATGTCCTTGTTAAATGTTTCTTGTATTTTCTCCATTCTATTTGGAAGATTTTGGATCATCTTTAGTATCATTACTCTGAATTCTTTTTCAGGTAGACTGCCTATTTCCTCTTCATTTATTTGGTCTGGTGAGTTTTTACCTTGCCCTTACATCTGCTGTGTGTTTGTCTTCTCATTTTGCTTAACTTACTGTGTTTGGGGTCTCCTTTTCGCAGCCTGCAGGTTCTTGGCTCCTGTTCTCTTTGGTGTCTGACTCTAGTGAATAAGGTTGTTTCATTGGCTTGTGTAGGTTTCCTGGTGGAGGGGACTGGTGCATTTGTTCTGGTGGGTGGCGCTGGATCTTGTCTTTCTGGTGGGCAGGGCTGCATCTGGTGGTGTGTTTTGGGGGTGTCTGTGACCTTATTATGATTTTAGGCAGTCTCTCTGCTAATAGGTGGGGATGTGTTCCTGTCTTGCTAGTTGTTTGGCATGGGGCATCTAGCATTGGAGGTTGTTGGCTGTTGGGTGGAGCCGGGTCTTAGCATTGAGGAGATCTCTGGGAGAGCTCTCACTGATTGTTATTACATGGGGCCAGGAGGTCTCTGCTGGTCCAATGTCCTGAACTTGGCTCTCCCACCTCAGAAGCTCAGGCCTGACACCAGCCTGGAGCACCAAGACTCTGTCAGCCACTCAGCGCAGAAGAAAAGGGAGAAAATAAAGAAAGAAAAATTATTAATGAATAAATAAATAAATAAAAATAGAATTATTAAAATAAAAAAATTAATTATTAAAATTAAAAAAGTAATAATAATTTAAAAACTGGAGAGCCACCAAACCAATAAACAAATACAACAATGATAACAAGCGTTAAAAAATATACTAAGATAAACTTAAAAATCAGAAACAAGTCAGTCACAGACAGCAAACCCCCAAGTCTAGAGTTGCTCTCAAAGTCCACCACCTCAATTTCCGGTTGATTCATTGTCTATTCAGGTATTCCACAGATGCAGGGTACATCAAGTTGATTGTGGAGCTTTAATCCGCTGCTCCTGAGGCTGCTGGGAGAGATTTCCCTTTCTCTTCTTTGTTTGCACAGCTCCTGGGGTTCAGCTTTGGATTTGGCCCTGCCTCTGCACGTAGGTCGCCTGAGGGCATCTGTTCTTCGCTCAGACAGGACGGGGTTAAAGGAGCCGCTGACTTGGGGGATCTGGCTCACTCAGGCCGGGGGGAGGGAGGGGCACGGAGTGCGGGGCGGGCCTGCAGCGGCAGAGGCTGGCGTGACGTTGCACCAGCCTGAGGCGCGCCATGCTTTTTCCCGGCGAAGCTGTCCCTGGATCACGGGACCCTGGCAGTGGCGGGCTGCATAGGCTCTCCGGAAGGTGGGTGTGGAGAGTGACCTGTGCTCGCACACAGGGTTCTTGGTGGCGGCAGCAGCAGCCTTAGCGTCTCATGCCCGTCTCTGGGGTCCGTGCTGTTAGCCGCGGCTCGCGCCTGTCTCTGGAGCTCATTTAGGCGGCGCTCTGAATCCCCTCTCCTCGCACCTGAAACAATGCTCTCTTGTCTCTTCGGCAGGTGCAGACTTTTCCCCGGACTCTCTCCCGGTCAGCCGTGGCGCATTAACCCCTTCAGGCTGTGTTCACGCCGCCAGTCCTCTCCCTGCATCCGACCGAAGCCTGCGCCTCAGCTTCCAGCCCCACCCGCCCCGGCAGGTGAGCAGACAAGCCTCTCGCGCTGGTGAGAGCTGGTCGCCCCTGATCCTCTGTGCAGGAATCTCTCCGCTTTGCCCTCCGCACCCCTGTTGCTGTGCTCTCCTCCGCGGCTTTGAAGCTTCCCCCCTCCTCCACCCGCAGTCTCCGCCCGCAAAGGGGCTTCTAGTGTGGGGAGACCTTTCCTCCTTCACGGCTCCCTCCCACTGGTGCAGGTACCGTCCGTATTCTTTTGTCTCTGTTTATTCTTTTTTCTTTTGCCCTACCCAGGTATGTGGGGAGTTTCTTGCCTTTTGGGAGGTCTGAGGTCTTCTGCCAGCGTTTAGTGGGTGTTCTGTAGGAGTTGTTCCACGTGTAGATGTATTTCTGATGTATTTGTGGGAAGGAAGGTGATCTCCGCGTCTTACTCCTCCACCATCTTGAAGGTCCCCTCTCTGGACCTCTTTAAAAATAATGAAAAGAAATTTGTTGGCAGGGCGTGTAAGGGTGGGCTGAAGCTACTCCACCATGCGGCAATCAGAAATTGCACCAAGACCACCCTAGTTAATTTTAATATTCATCATAGCTGTGAACCAGTGCTACTATGATTCCATTAATACAGTGTTGCCCAGTGAGCTCCACTAAAATATTCAGCCAGACTCTCTAAGAGTTATCTCTCGTCATACTCTCAACTTATAAAATAATACTTGTATGAACAATTTTTTGCAGTGATAATTCTGCATAACTAGCAACCCGCATACATGGGGCTTTCAGCACACGGCTTTTTGCTTTCTTGCTCGGTAGTCTGTGAGTCATCTGTGACTTCAAGGTAGTTTGTAGGGTCAGTTTGGATTGTCTCTAGACTGCAGCCCACAGGTTATGCTTGGGACTTCTCCACACATCCCTTATTTTGTGACCCATGCTGAAGGATCAATGGCTCCTTATGGCATAGGCTTCTTATAATGGATGGTAGGAGAAAAAGAGGGCTGGCAGAACTCACGTCTCTTTTAAGACATGCTCAGAAATAGTACTCTGTCATTCTGTCATTTGACTGGACAAACAACTTTCATGTACAGACACAATGGTCTATGAGGCAAGGACTACATCCACATGGAAGGCATGGCAAGGGCAGGAGGCGGAGGAGGGGTTTGGAATAAATACTACTACTTACCACAGTGCTCATGGATATACTAACAACATGGTGCACTTGCAGCATCTAGAAAAAGCAGTGCAAAAATCATTTTATTTTGCAAGTAGCGTTTTACATCTTGATCAAGGCTACTGTTCGCTTTCATGTATTTCATACAGATTTGACTAAAGTTAACTTATTATATAGTATTCACTGAATAGGAGAGTATTTTGATTCATTTTCTTAAATACTTAAATATATGATCCTGAATAAGCTTTTATTTTATATGCTTTATATTGGCACTTGAATTGCAATTTAAAAATATGTGTTTTATATGCTTCTTGGTATGGCATTGAAGACTCAAAAAGGCAAATATTCTTGTGAAGTGAATGCAATACTAATTCATTGAATATGTTTTGTAAGCATATATTTTGTAGTTTCTGTTGAAAAGATGATCACTTTTTAGCCATATATTGATTATTGTTCTGCATGGTTGTCAAAATTTTGAGCAGTCTCTTTATATCCTAATGTAGAAAAGTATATATAAAGCAGTCTTGCTGCCATATTTCTACTAGAGTGAAAAATAGCAAGCATATTTCTGTATTAAATATTGAAAACTAGAAAATTAGAATCAAGGTCTTCAAGAACAGGTTTTTTTAAAATTATCTATCAGAAGTTAATTTATTTGTCCAAATGTCTGATGTATCCATTTCCTCTTACAATGTGCTGTGAAGTTAGTGTGCTAAACCCTCTACTGACATTGTCTTAAAGAATCACCACAAAAAGAAATTATTATACCAATTTCACAGAAAAATAAGAGACTGAACACTTAATTAAGAAATAGGATATAGTAAGAAATTCAAAAAAATCATTCAATTGGATGTTCTTTTTTACTTTTTAAAATAACAATCACTCAAAGAAAAGTTCCATGAATTTTGAACTCTGTTCAGCTTTATCTGTTTAGACCTGCTGAAGAAAGCAAAAAGTTAATTATATTCTAATTCCCAATTCCCATGAAAACTTTATAATTCAGATATATCAACAAAAGTCAAAATAATTTGAAGTGGTCAGCAAAGAGCTTATTACTAACTATTATTAATGATCTACAATTAACTTGCAAGAAATCACATAACATAAAGTACCAAAAAGGATTATCTTAGGTGGACAGACTAAAGAAACATTGAAGAATAATAAAGTATTATGTGCATTTCAATGGCCAAATTTTTCAATCTTGCTGTTGATTTGGCAATTACTGCTTTTAATTTAAATAGGAAATAAATTTAAGTAAACACATATTTGGTAAGGATTGTTAACAGGTAGAAAGAGGTCATTTTTATAAAGCGAAGATTTGGAATAACCAAAAATCCACTATAACTTATCTTGAAATGTATTAGGGCATAATAAGTTCATGTAGATAGTTGAAATGATGGCTTTGTTGTAATAATATCTTGCCTTTATATAGCACATTACAGTGAATAAAGCATAGTCACGTGCATAATTTTGAGGATCATTTGGTAAGACCTCAAAATATCAAGGTGACATAGATTTGGTAGGGTTATTCAGATTTGATAAATCACCCATCTGGGTTACAAAAGTTAAATAAATTATTCAAAATTAGACTGTAGTCAAGTGTGAGAGTCATGAATATAAGCCAGTCATTATAATAAGGTCCTGCACTCTTTGCACTATCTTAAAGATGTTGGACATTTATTACACATCTACAGCACATCACTTTGGGTTCACTATTTTTTTTAAAATGTTTTAGTATGCCCTTTTAAAAAAATATATTTATTTATTTATTTATTTGGTTGCGCTGGGTGTTAGTTGCAGCAGGCAGGCTCCTTAGTTGCTGCTTGTGGGCTCCTTAGGTGTGGCAGGTGGGCTTCTTAGTTGTGGCATGTGAACTCTTAGTTACGGCATGCATGTGGGATCTAGTTCCCTGACCAGGGATTGAACCCAGGGCCCTGCATTGGGAGCACGGAGTCTTATCCACTGCGCCACCAGGGAAGTCCCTCACTATTGTTTATCATATACCAATCCTATGGGAAATTTATCTTAACAAATTAGAAAGTGAAATTTCAGAACTTGTCAATATTTGATAAAAGTTTCAATTTGAAGATATCTTTGTCCTTTTTACTACATCTTATCTACATGCCCAATAAGATCTAGAGTTTAAAAATTATGATTGGACCACAAAATATGGAAGCAGCAAGGCAAGGTATAATACAAACTTTTCTTTGTTCCTCTTTTCTTCCATATTTCTTCAATTTACTTTTCATTGTTGTTTCCCCTTACTTTCTTTTATTTTCTTTCGCTTTCCCTTTTCCTCATTTATTGGTAAAATCATTTAAAAAATTAAATCTCCTATAGAACAAAATTGCTATGTTGAATAGGCGTAGTCAGCCAGAATAGTCCACAGACTTCCCTCTTCTCTGAGGCCTCCCTTGTAAACCACTGTAAATAAAAATATTAAAACTGTCTGCTGAAGAAACCTGTTACATAATAACTGCTTTGCTATATAGCTTGGCTGGGAAATATAGAAAACAAGCAAAGTTCACAGACATAGTAATTTGCTATACCATGAAGCAGATTTAGGGGAAAAGTGGGAAGAAATTGTTAAGAGAATTGAAACTAGAATTTCTAATAATTTTAAAAAGGACTTTAAGATTATATCATCTAATTACAACATTTAACAGATGAGAACAAATGGCCAGGGAAGGTATATGCCTTGGCTAAAATCATATGGTAGAAAGGAGCTTACAAATAACCACCTTGGCATCAACTTTATACATAGATTTCAGACAGATAGCATCTAATATAACTTTCTTATGGCATATATGACAGTATCAAATGTATTATATGTGGATGTCACTGCAAAATTGAATGTCTATATTTAGATATTTTATTATATTTAGACTAGATGGCTATACCATTTCCTAGGAATTTGAAGTCACCTCTTTTCTACCTATCCAACAATCTCAGGGAATAATATATGAGATTTTATGAACTGAACTGGAAGTTACAGTCATTACTTTTATCCATGTCTCCTGTATCATAACAAGTGCCATGAATGCATCTGGTTGCAAAGGGACTGGGGAGTTTATGCTTCCTGACTGCTCATACGAAAATGCATTGATTGGTGAACATGTAGAAATAATAAATAAATAAAATTGAGTACCTAGTCTTTAGGCACCAATAAATGACTTTTGAATAGAGAAACAAAAGGGGTGACAAAATTTGTACCATGAAAACACTAATAAAAAGAAAACTAGAATAGCTATATTGATTTAAGAAAAGGCATACTTCCGAAAAATGAAGATTATCAGGGATAACGAAAGGCAAAACCTAATGATAAAGTGGTCAGTTCTCCATTTCTATAAATGGAGAATTCTAACATTTCTAGAAGAAAACATAGGAGAAATTTTGGATTTGGTAGTGAGTTTTCAGCTGCAACGCCAAAAGCATATTCCATGAATAAAAAATAAGTTGGATTTTATTAAAATTAAATTATTTAAAATTAAATTATCTGTTAGAATTAAATTTTTTAAAATTAAAAACTTTTGCCCTGAAAAGGATACTGTTAAGAGAATGAAAAGGCAAGTCATTCCCTGGGAGAAAAAAATTGTATAAAACAATCTATATCACAAATGTATGAAATAACTCACTGAAAGAAGTGGGGGAACAGATGCTGACCTGTGTAAGTTTGGAAATGTGAGGAACTATAAGGCTAACGGCAAAATAATCTGTCCATAAGCACTGTCCTCTAGTTGTAAAGTTGTTTTGCATAGGGTACAGTTTAACAATTCTGGTACCATTATATACGTACTCTTAAATTTAACAGTTAAGTCCGTGGATGCTTGATGGTGAGGCCTGTGTTTCTCACTGTTGTAGTTAGAGGTTTAGAAAAGCCAGAGAAGAAGGTGAGAATGATGTGTATGGGGTTGGAATAGAATTTGAGATGGGAGGAACTCATGAAGTGCTTAATAAAGTTGAAAATGGATACATACAGAAATATTTATAGATAGGTGTACATACACCAGTTAGTAATTTCCACATCTATTTCCTTGCTCAGGTTGCTAAGAAGCCCAAGACAACATCCCAGTAGTAACCATCAGTTCCCAGATACTCGTTTCTAATACCAATATAATATGATTCTTCAACAAATGAATCAGATTTCCTGAAGAAATGGCTGATTTTAGGTCAGGGAAGGAAATATACAAGATGAGTCTCTGGTATCCTATAGTGCTATAAAGTAAGGAAGTGATACACATACACACACACACACACACACACACACACACACACGATGAGTCAAAAGGACACAGGAGCCAACAAAAAGAGCCTCCAAAGGCCATAGCTAGACCAATTTGAGCAATAAGATAATAAAGTAGCATTAAATTATAACTTAATGTATAAATAAATACCCATGAGTCCATATTATTCAAATAAATGATTGAATATATTCATGAATGGGGGAGAATAGACAAATCCCCCATGCAGAAGAATTGCAAATACTTTATATAAACACTCCTCAAAAAGACTGCATAACTCCCAATTCCTTAATGTGAACTTCATACAGTTGTTTCTTTAAAAGAGTAGAGTGGGGGCTTCCCTGGTGGCACAGTGGTTGAGAGTCTGCCTACCCATGCAGGGGACACGGGTTCGTGCCCCAGTCCGGGAAGATCCCACATACCGCGGAGCGGCTGGGCCCGTGAGCCAGGGCCGCAGAGCCTGCGCGTCCGGAGCCTGTGCTCTGCAATGGGAGAGGCCACAACAGTGAGAGGCCCGCGTCCCAAAAAAAAAAAAAAAAAAAAAAAAAAAAAGAGTAGAGTGTACTAAGAAGCAGAAGAATATACCTAAGAAAGGTCAGAAGAAAAAAGGTTTTCGGAGGCAGCAGTGATTATGGGTGTACATATTTAATTTATTTTTTGTCATCCTGGGATACTTCTAATTTCACTGTATGTAGGTTTTTCCTCGGAATTAATTAATAATTTGCTCTGGACATGTGGAAAGATCTTTATTAATAAAATTGATTTTACTTACAAAAAAAAAAAAGAGTAGAGCGTGACAAAGGATAAAAAGATCAACTGTACAGTGGAAAAAAAGCCTGACAAACCCTACCTTTGCCAGGGCATCATGGTTAACATCAACAATAATAACATCAGTAGTTTGTATGTATTTCTGTGATGGTGTGGTGTGAATGGCACTTTATCTGTGTGGTCTTCCTCCCCCAAACACATAACTCCAGTCTAATCATGAGAAAAATTATCAGACAAATTATCAGCTGAGGGAAATCTACAAAATACCTGACTAGTATTCTTCTGAATTGTCAAGATCATCAAAAGTAACAAATGTCTGGGAAACTGTTACAATCTAGAAGAATCTAAGGAGACATGATGGCTAACTGTAATGTGATATTCTGGTTGGCGGTTTGGAACACATAAGGGAAATTAGGTCAAAACTAAGGCAATCTGAATAAAGTATAGAGTTTAGTTAATAGTTCTGGATCAATTATGGATTAAGAATGATGCATTTGTTCTGATAAATGTCCCATACTCATGTAGGTTGTTAACCGCAAGGGAAACTGTGTTGGGTATGTGGGAATGCTCTGTACAATCTTTGCAATATTTCTGTAAATCTAAAACTACTTTAAAATATATCTATATCTATTTTAAAAGCATTAAATAGATCAGCCAAATGATTCTTCCTAAACTTATGATATTTTGTGTTCTCCCAGGTCTTAGAATATCCACTTCTTCACAACCTTTGAGACTTCAGATATTACATCTTTAAAAAATTTTGCCAGAATGAAAAATGTATTACATAATGAATCTATATGTGCCTATTTTTTAACCTACATCCAAAATTGCATTTCAGTTTTTTACTAGCATAGTAGCCATTCCAAGAATTGCAACCTGTTTAGTTAACTACTCTCTTTCCAAGGAACTGTACTGTGTCCTTATCCCAAAGCCACTGGCCGTGTTCTCATTTGATTCTGACAAACTACTCTAGAATTGTGATTTTACCTATTAAAAGACTAACCTATTGCCACTGTCCCTGAGAAGTTCTACCGTATTCACCCATGATACTGAACTTTTTGTTTAATGACATGTATGAATGGGATCTAAATTCGTTACATTCCCTTGGATAATGGTCATGATTGCAGGTACCAGCCCAGTGAATTTCTGGGTAATTCCCCATTCTCATGCACTTCCTTCTCATGTTCTGGCTGGTTTTTCAGTAAAAATAACACAGATTATACTTCTATCTCTATACCTATACATATATACATCCATTTATAATTTTATTTCCTTAATTTCAAAGATTTTTTAGATTGCGCTTCATGTAATACATTAGATTTATTAATGTAATGTTACTCTGTCACTTTCCACATTATATTCATTGAAAGGTACTCTTTTTTTTTTTTTTAATTATTTATTTATTTATTTATTTATGGCTGTGTCGGGTCTTCGTTTCTGTGCAAGGGCTTTCTCTAGTTGCGGCAAGTGGGGGCCACTCCTCATCGCGGTGCGCGGGCCTCTCATTATCGCGGCCTCTGTTGTTGTGGAGCACGGGCTCCAGACGCGCAGGCTCAGTAATTGTGGCTCACGGGGCTAGTTGCTCCGCGGCATGTGGGATCTTCCCAGACCAGGGCTCGAACCCGTGTCCCCTGCATTGGCAGGCAGATTCTCAACCACTGTGCCACCAGGGAAGCCCGAAAGGTACTCTTTGAGTTAATTTTTTATTTTTGTTAACTTGCTTAAATCATTCATATCTCCTTACCTAAACAGCTTGTAAAGGGGTTTGACAGATAAAATTCTTCTTTATTGGCTGCCTACTATCTCTCTACACCATCACTCAACAGACTTCCACATCTAAAGATACAAAAAACATAGTTGTGATTGCCATGAAAGTCTGCCAAAGAGAACTTTGTTAAATAAGAGAAAATGATGCTGCAGTGTCATTCTCAAGTTGAAGACTGCCTTTTGCTTGTGGTCTTGAAAATCATCTTGCAGTTGAAACAAAGCATCTGTCACTTTTCCAGGATAGGGATAGAATAAGGTAGAGTAAAATAGGTGTATAAGCATCACTTTCAAACTCTCACTATACAAAAGACTAGGAAACCTAGGACAGATTTCTTAGCCCTATAGTTAAGAAACACTTGCTAGGGGCTTCCCTGGTGGCGCAGTGGTTGACAGTCTGCCTGCCGATGCAGGGGACATGGGTTCGTGCCGTGGTCTGGGAAGATCCCACATGCCGCGGAGCGGCTGGGCCCGTGAGCCATGGCCGCTCAGCCTGCGCGTCCGGAGCCTGTGCTCCGCAATGCGAGAGGCCGCACCAGTGAGAGGCCTGCGTACAGAAAAAAAAAAAAAAGAAAAAAGTAACACTTGCTAATCTCACATACAGAATCTTGATCAGAATAATAAGTGTATGTCAATTAAATTTCAATATAGTTTCTTTCAGAGAAAAATATTTAGTTATGCACTAATGGTAATATAAGAGAAACAATTTTCTTTCAGATGGATAACAACTGTATTTCAGCTGAATTGGCTGAAAAGGGATGTATGAAAGCTACTTCTATAAAAATGGATATGTCTCCTACACCATCAAAATTTAATGAATGAGAAAGATATGGTCCATGTAATGATTTTAGATGTTTTGGGGTTTGAATAAATATTTATAGTGTTAACGTTAGTGCTTATTATTCTATATTTAATTTGCATTTAACCCTGTTTATTCATCAATCATTTCCCTTGAGATTATTCTATAAGCCAGTATCTATGTGTGTGTTTGCATTTAGTATAAAAAATAGAGACTACTATTCACACAGATTCATGTGTGTATGAAGTCATCGTAGACTCTCAGTACAGTAGGAAAAATTTAATTAAAGAATTCACTTGAAAAAAATTATTGTTGGGAAGAAATGAGAACCATCTCTAATACATTATGGATATACAATTTACAAAGAAAGAAAATAGTAATCAGTGCCAGCATCTAAAAATTGAACATAATGCTTTACTCAAAAAAAGAAAAAATTAGTATGAGAAATAAATTCAGGTATAAAAAGAAAAAAAGACTCAAGCAGTAATTACTGTGTGCTGTATGTGATGAAGCTGTTATTATACATGAAAAATATTCATATGTAATCAAAATGGAGATGAAGAAACAATCTTGATCAGTAGGTTTGTGTGGATAGGTTTGAGCTGCCTTTTGAAACATATAATGACAACATACATTTCTTTATTTCAAACCATTTTCGGGTTTTCTCTCTTAAATGGAGTAGAGAAAAGAGCGAACAGAGAATAATTATATTAGTTGATGTTTACATAGTATTCTTCAAATAAATTGTAGATAGTACAATGAACTGAAAACTGAAACATATTTAAGTTATCAGAGTTAAAGAAAGAAAGGATTATCATAGAGAAAGAGAAAGGAAATTATGTATGGGGTGAGAATAATCCTATAATAATAGGTCTTAAGGGAAAATTGGTGAGTGACTATCTAATATGTAATGCATTTTGGGTGACCAAAAATGCATAGTAGTAACTAGTGATTTTGTTTTTGTAGTTATTTACAAAGAGAGGTCCTTTCTACTGATTTGAGTATTTTCTCCATTTATTTACAATGTTAGAACTTCTTTTTAACATTTGTTACACTGTGTTCATTTAGCTTATCTTTGTTGTACTCATTCATTCATCAAATATTATTGATTGCGTATTATGTGTCAGATACTTTACTAGGCTGTATGGACTTCTACAATGAACGGGATAGAAATGGCCTCCACCCTTTAGTATACCACATCACATGCATTCACATGCAGTAAGTATATTAAGACTAAGAAAGCAGGGACTTCCCTGGTGGTCCAGTGGTTAAGACTCTGAGCTCCCAAAGCAAGGGGCATGGGTTCGATCCCTGGTCAGGGAACTAAGGTCCCCTATGCCCCACAATGCGACCAAAAGAAAACAAAAAAGGCTAAGAAAGCAAGCAAAGAAAATCTATACATGAGATAGAATGTTGAGGTAGAGAAAATTGGGATGAACAGCTTTTTTAGTTAGGAGATTAGAGAATGTCTCTCCATTCTACATGAAAAGTAAAAAAGATGAGAATGAAAATAATCATAAAAAATAATTCTAGACTTCCTAGCATGATTGAAGGTCTTAGGACATTTTTGGACATTTTTAGGACATTTTTGTTCATCCTGTTTACATAGCTTCTAGATGACCAAGCTTGAGGCAATTAGGGTTCTTGGATCTCTTCTACTGGAATAAATTCATCCTATCTATTTTTCTGGAGTATACTGGTCAAAATTATGGCAGACTTTGAAGTTATCTCAAATATATTTGTTTTAATTAAAATTTTCTGTATAGTCTGTTCATCCTATCAAAAACACAACAGTAGAAGGGACTGATTTCTAACAACTCCTCAAATACTAGGATACTTATCACAAATATCTGAAATTACATTGGTAATTTTGCTGCCATTTCTCACAAGAAAATGCCTTAGGTAAAGTAACCTATTGTCAGATATCAATTAAACTTTGGTTGTTTGATCATTGTATTTTATATATTTTAATTTTACTTATTTATTGGTTTTACATCTATTTTCTTTTTGATGGGATAAATTTAATTCTTTCAGTCCAAAAATAGAGCCACAGTGTCAACTGGAGAAACATCTTCCTGTATTTTGTCTTCCTGTATTTTGATTTTTGTGAGTTAACCCCACAAATAATCTAGGGCTGTAGAAAATCTTGTTCACAATAAGAGTTATTAGGCTACTTGTCTCTGAAGAAGAAAATAACAATGATTACCTGTGCTGTGTGGCGTCTCTCTTCCGATGATGATTAAAGTATAGGAAACGAGCATTCAGTATCTGGCAGTAGGATCACAATTGACTGAAAAACGCATCAAGGATTTTATCAGAATAAATTACAAGAAGCTTCAACAATCTAAATTGATTTGGACAGTTGAGTGATAAAGTTATAACTGAGTAGTGGTCTTTCATGGTTACATCACATGTGGCCCAATATTATTTTAATATTTTTAACAAGTGTCAAGTTCCTTTTTTTGCTTGTTTTTAAACTTGAGAAAAATGTACTGTAAGGTTTTGAAGACTGTTAGAGTTTGTCATTGTGAGTTTTTAAAGAACTTCTTCAATTTTAATAAGAACTGTTGAATTCATTGTATATATATATAGCTGTTTCTTAGCTTTAAGCCTATCTTGTTTCCTGTATAATTATTCATTTGAATTTTGACTCCTAACTTCGAGGAAAAACAAGTTATTAAAATATGACAAATGTGCAATCTAAAACATCACTAATACCATACGCACTAAATTCTGACATTTTTACTAAATCTTATCCATTTTCAAGAGCCTGGACTATTAATACTTTGTTTCCATTGATGTGATAGAAATCAAGTGCATTCATATCTTTATTTTCTTTCTGAAGTACACTTTTTTTTTTTTTTTGCGGTATGCGGGCCTCTCACTGTTGTGGCCTCTCGCGTTGCGGAGCACAGGCTCCGGACGCGCAGGCTGAGCGGCCATGGCTCACGGGCCCAGCCGCTCCGCGGCATGTGGGATCTTCCCAGACCAGGGCACGAACCCGCGTCCCCTGCATCGGCAGGCGGACTCTCAACCACTGCGCCACCAGGGAAGCCCTGAAGTACACTTTTTGATGGTTTAAAGCTTACATCCATATAAATTTTAACAGTTTAGGCAACTCTGTTCTTTTGTTGTATAGCTGTTGGAACAGCAAAATTTCCAAGTTTGTGGGGGGTGTGTGTGTGTGCGTGTGCATGTGCAAGGGAGAGAGAGAGAGAGAGAGAGAGAAAGAGAGAGAGGGAGAGAGGGAGGGAGAGAGAGGGAAAGAGAAAGAGAGAAATGTCCTCACGTTCTGCACCTAGTTTGTAAAATTCTCCACAGTGGGTTAAAGTCCAAACGTTTTTCACCTAACAAATCTGATGGGTTTGTGGATTAATCGGACAAAGTTATTCTAAGTGCTCCAGAGGGATGTGGTTTTCAGATACCACAATGTTTAAGCCAGACTACAATACTCATGTTTCCATCTAGGTCATCTGAAGTGGATAAAGTCCCAGTTGAAAATGTTTTGGGAAATTATAATTATATTTAATTATAACTATATTTAATATAGTTATAATTTCCTGTACTTGACAATGGAGATTTCAAAGGCTTCAACTCACTGCTTCCTCCTGGACTCTGCATCATAGACCTGTCACTGCTTTGACTGATAAACCACCATTATCCTGATATTGGGTTATCCAGAATTCTACACAATTACATCATTGCTAGTCTAATGATGGTTAGTAGAAAATATTATTTTCAAGAAAGTCATTCAGGAACCCATGCTCCTTCCCTTATGAGCTCTGCCATCTTCTATGACATGACCCTTTCCTACATTTAAGCAAACATGGAGAAAAATAGAGTAGTACATGAGTCTGGGGTAGGTTTCTATCAGCTAAGCCTGGAAGTGGTATATGTCACTTCTGCTGAAATTTTGTTGCAGAATTTGGTAATATGACTTCACCAAACTGCAAGAATAATTGGGAAGTGCACATTATCTGTATGTCCAAGTAGAGAAGGAAACCAATTATAGTAAGTATGTAGTAATCTCTGGCTCAGAGCTGACTTAAAAGCTCATAAACTTGACCATCTCAGAGTTTAAGTCCTAATAAATTCTGTGCAAAATTAGATTCAGTCACAGAGAGATTGACTAATAGAAGACATACGTCTTTCACATGCTGTATCAGGAAGAGATTAATTATAACTGCTTTTAAAGAAAGACTACACTAAAAATAATATCCCATAGTTGTGATAAATTTTATTTTTGGCATTTTCTAGAATTTTCATCTTTCTTCAACATTTGTCATATAAAGCTCATAGTGTTCATTTGCTTCTTGCACTTTCTGTAAAGTCTTTTCTTCTAGGTTTCATGTCATCTCTGTGTGTAACATAGTCTGTCCCTCCTTTAACCCTAACTTATGTTTAGGTGCCTCTTTTCAGCAGGAAATGGGGGAAGTTTTGCATTTTTCTACTCACCTTGACATTGTATGCACAATTTTGTCTTTTTAAGAGCAGTCTTTGTCTCTTCTGTTTCTTCTGCCAATAAACATTGATTTCTTAAATTTGAGTATCCATTTTTCATTAGTTGAGAGCTACAAGTTTTGTTATTAAAAAAAAACTGACTACCCTCATATTGTGCAGGGCTCATGCACACACATGCACACACGCAGGCACAACTGAATGACTTAAAAATTGGGGGGTCCAATATTTGATTTATTGTATCTGACGTTTTTGCAGTACCTTCAGAACACTAATATCACATTTAGATCTTTCTCAATCTTGAAACTTTTGGTTTATTTTGCTTTATTTTGACCATATTTTAGCATATAAAGTGTCAATGAAAGCATTCTTTAAGAATACATTGATTATTTCTTTAGGAAAAAGATATGCTCAAGCTTCATCATTCTTAAGTGATAAACCTAATAATTTCTAAAAAATATTTTCAAATGACTATGTATTCTAAGATACATGGAGAATCACTGCCAAATATTCCAAAAGATACTTGGGTCAATATTGCAAAGTATATTTATTTACAGATGTTTTGAGGAGAGAAATGACTTCTCCAGGAAGATCTTTGATGTCTACAGCATTCACTTTCACAGTAATTAATCCTGGAGGATTGAACAAGCCAAGTGATATTTAGGTATCACAGACTTTAAAACACATCAAATTACCCCTAGAGATATATGGACATCATTTAGTCTCCTGCTTCTGAAATAGCCTCTTCTTTCAAAAATAGCAAAATGTGTGAACCTCCTGACATCATCCTCAACTGCTTGAGATATTCTAATAAACAACGTGACTTGTCCTAATTAGGGTGTGAAAGTTTTACTGTCCAAATAGTTGCTCTTGGAAATGCTCCGTTCTTCAGAGTTTCCAGTAGTTGAAACATTGAAGGAAAAGAGTTATTCATTTCTCTTCTTGAAAAAATTGTCCTAGCTGATATAGTACAGTCTATGTCACTTTCCACGTAATGATCAATTGATAACAGGATATTGAAATCACATGCACTTGTGTGGATACATAAAGACATACATACTCTATACCTTTAACCTGAAGTATATCTTTATAACATATGACACTGAATACCTGGCAGAAACAAATAACTCTTAGAACCCCAAGAGGCCTTTCCAGGTAGAATCCAAGTTGTGTTCATAATCAGAAGTCCTTTGTGGGAAGAAGGAAAGAAGATCCTTGGTAAAAGGGAATGGGGCAGTGAAGGGAAGACACACTGATCCCAAGCCAGGGCCCTGACTGTTTCCATACTGTATCAGTGACTGGTATGAATATAGAAAATCATCGCTATGAAGTTTACTGATACCGAGAGCTGGAAAACTAGGTAACACTAATGATAAATGAGGTTCAAAGAGGTTAAACCATTTTGCCCAAAGTCTTACTCTTAATCATTTGTAGAGAAGGAATAGAATTCAGGTCTCCTTATTTCTAGTTCATTGTTCTTTCCATGACATCATACTACAAGTGTTATGAAGTTTAATTGTTCATGAGATAACATACTTCAATAAATGATATTTAGAGTCCATTTCAATTCTAAGACTTTTATAATGACATCTGACAATCATGTTTTAATACTGTCATTGTCAAATGATTTCATATAGTACAAAATATATAATTCTACATAAGCTATAAGGAATGGTTATAATATTAATAAAGCATATAATAAATTATAAATGCTTTTCTGCCATAACAAAAAACATAGCAGGAAAAAAATTCATAAGCCCAACTTCCAGGAACCCTTTACATATTGACTTGAATGATAAGCAGCATACTGTCAACAGAACCGAGTTATATGATATAGAAACTGTGACATCCTGTAAACACACCCTGTCATAAAACTCTGTTTGAATTTCTGAAGCATTTGAAGCGTTTTGACTGACAATATTTATTCACCATGGTGGAAAATTATCAGAATGCAATCTGGCACCATTACTGTCAGGAGATAATCCAAGAATTGAAACTTTAGTATTTCATTTAATGTGAAAATATAGTGTTAAGAATTGTATTGATCATTTTAATTCCATGTCACACTAGAAATATTGTTAAAACTCTGTGATTCCTCTTTGACTGCCATTTGCCTCACAGCAGAGGAAAAACTACAGTGATCTATTAATATACGAATAGACTTAGAAATACATTGTACTATAGAATTTAATAAATGGAGTAATGATTTAAAAAAACATTGGTGATCATATTTCATAATATCTTTACCATAGCAATGGTTTAGTTACATGCCAAGTTAGACTGTGTTTATATTTTCACACTAAAAAGTAATTAGTCATGAAATCAGCAGAGCATTAACTTATATTTTGTCATTTGAAAAAAATATGCAAACTCATTTAAACTGTGCCAGCTGCAGTATGAAAAACATTGTTCATAATATTGTTATAGGTCAATAGCTACACCTAGGTGGCTGAAATGTATATACTCAAACAGTAACAACAACGATACAACAGAACATCCATAACAAAAACCACATTTGAAATCCTTACAAGCCACCCCTTGGGAAAATAAAGCTAACTGAATATTGTTCTGGATTAAATTGTATCCCTCCAAAATTCATAGGTTGAACTCCTAACCCCCAATGTGACTGTAAAAACATGTGACAAAGTAAATTATATCCATATATCCTTCCAAAAATACTTATTTATAAGTTACATAAATATGTAAATGTTGGATCTTATGAGAAGACAAGATAACTTTTTTCACTATTAAAGACCAGTTATAGTTCAAAGACCATCTATGACAAATATGATTACATGATAATTTTATTAATTATTTAGTTTTGGCATCCATCTAGACTGTAAATCTTTCCCAAGTACTACATTTTAAGCTTTATCAAATATGATGAAATAAAAGAGTTGCCTTAAAATCTTTTCTTGTTCTGTGTTATCAAAATGTATTTTGAAGTTTTATAAGAGACAATTATGTTTTATATGAGACAATTATAAAGCAAAATCTCATTCAGGTACAAAAAAAAAGTACTGTTGTAGATTACTACTAGTTAGTATTACAGAAAGGATGATAAAAACAGAAAATCAAGATTTCAAACCATATTTGAAATTAGAAAAATTAGAATGGAATTAGGAAATTAAGTGAAATTAGGAAAATTTGGGCCAGAAGTGTCAAGATTGATTGATCTATCTTTATACCTATTTATCTATCTTCAAATTATATACCATCCACCTATCTTTAAACATAACAATGAGCATAAAATTGTCCGTAATATTTTCATTAAACTCATATTGTCTTTTGATATGTTTTACATTTGTTTCTATTGGACCAGTTTCTGGTCGTACACAAGTCATTTAATGAGGGTCAGGTAGTTTTTCAGATTATATTACCCATTTATTTTTAATTTATTCATCAAATATATTAAACTAATTCCACGTGACAGGCAGAGTGTAATTTTGAGGGTAAATAGAGAACAAAACAGACGTGTTCTTATCTCTCATGTAGCTTTCTTCCTAATGAAAAGACTGAAATTAATCAAGTTATTGATCAGTAAATGTATTATTTAAAATTGAAATAAATGTTATAAAGGAAAATTAAAACACTGAAATTTAGCCATGCAAAGCATAATTTAGAGTCAATTTATTTTCTCTGAAAAATTATAAAATATTATATTTTGACCTATTTCAAATGCACTTGTCTTAATGATCGATAAATATTTACTCTCTACTAACTTTATTATTTAAAACAATACTTGAAGACATTTTACTTTTTGGTAAATTACTCCTTTGGAGCATTATCAGCCTGAAAATATGCATGCAATTTCCAATTATGCCAAAATTACCATTAAGGGATAGTTATAATTGATTTTAAATAAATATCTTAAATTAAAATAATGGAGTTGCAAGCATATATATGAATCCATACAATATTGGTCTTTAACATTTGTCTACTATAGAAATACATACAAACTTTAATGAAAACTTTAAATCCAATTTTAATCTGTTTAAAATGTTCATGTGGCTTTATTTTTTTGTCAGTAAAGAAAATATATAAGATTAATGCACCAGAAAATTGATCTTCTGTTGACACTCCAGCTAATGATAATCCAATTACACAGTAAAGAAAGCATAAATTGTACTACATAATTATTTTAAAAGCAGAAATTAAAGATACTATTTGTGTTTAAAAAACTCACATATAGGGACTTCCCTGGTGGTCCAGTGGTAAAGAATCCGCCTTACGATGCAGGGGACGTGGGTTCAATCCCTGCTCAGGGAACTAAGATCCCACATGTTGCAGGGCAACTAAACCTGCACGCCACAACTACTGAGCTCGGGTGCCTAAACTACAGAGCCCACTTGCCCTGGAGCCCACGCACCACAACTAGAGAAGAGAAAACCCGCAGGCCACAACTAGAGAGAAGCCTGTGTGCTGCAGCGAAAGATCCTGCATGCCTCAACGAAGATCCCACATGCCACAACTAAGACCCGATGCAGCCAAAAGAAACCAACCAACCAAAAAAAACACATATAAGCTCAACTATATAACTATCTTTTAGATAAATGGATCTAAGGAACATTTTGTTGATTAATCAGTATAATTTAAATACAAGTAAATTTACCTCTATTCTCAGTTTTTAATACTAAGAACAATTTACAGATCTAGTTAAAATAGAACAATAATAGTCCTTGCAAACTTAATGAAAATTTCATGTCATTTTCAAAAAGCTTTGATAAGTGTTTTCACTGTTGGCTGAATTTTTCTGGTTAATGAGAATGTGAATTAACTACAACTGCTCATTGCAACCCAGATTTCACACTAGAAATAAGAAAAGACATTTGCCTCCTAGGTACTTACCAATTTCATTAGAAGTGATGGATATTTTTTGCAGTATAGAGATTCTTAGGCGATGAAAAATACTGATTGCTTCTCCTTTCTTAATATAGCAATAGTTCATGTCTTGGAACTAGTTCTATTGTCAAAGTGAATAATATTTTAATATGTTTAGGTATGGCCTTATTCTTCCTGATAGAAAAATGGAATGACTCTGGACATTAAGGGAGTTTGTTATCAGTCACTTGAGTAGTTTTGATGCCAAATATTTCTGATGATGCTTTTGAGCTTCAGGTAAGATTCTGGGAAAGAAAATGAGAGGTTAAATTGTGTGCACTATATCTCTCTCTTTGGGTGGTTTGTGTGAGCCAAGAGTCATATATTCCAGCAAAGGAGGAGGGCTTGTTGGAAAATGGGCCTTATCAGAAACTAGATTTGAAATTATATTGTTTTTGCAGAGCTGTTTTTTAAGCATTTGTGTTAGAGGTCTAAAAATTCTTTTGATGTTAAGAACCAAGCTTTTGGTTCCTAAGCTTTCAGAGACTGTAATCTCTAGGCAGCATCGAAACTACCAGATAGATTCTCGGCAAATCAAAAGCACCGTTCTAAGTACAATTGTGCCCATAAAGAAGTTACGATATATTCAAATAATGCTTTAATGGTTATGAAGCCTATAATATCTGTCCCTATAATCATTTGTTAAAGATTTTGAGACCCTGCTTGGTGTCCTGTACATGGATAGATTTAGGGGATTATTGAAAGACAAGGTCCTTCTTGTCAGGTTGGTCACATTGCAATTGGGGAGGTGAAAATAAACACAGAGTTAACATATAGGAAACGTCTAAACACTAAATGATCCAATCAAA
This sequence comes from Aethalodelphis obliquidens, assembly GCF_003676395.1. Classification (NCBI taxonomy): domain Eukaryota; kingdom Metazoa; phylum Chordata; class Mammalia; order Artiodactyla; family Delphinidae; genus Aethalodelphis; species Aethalodelphis obliquidens. The sequence goes on from NW_020837950.1 coordinate 64,436,601, forward strand.
TTTCCCGTTCTAGGAAAAATAAACACCAAGACAAGAGGATTAGAGATAAGAAATGAAGGGCCACCAAGTTTCATGCGTACTCATGCTAATGATAGAAAGAAAGGAAAAGCCATGGACACTAGGCAACTTTAGAGCACCAGGAGAGTTTGCCAGCTGCCACCATACAGAACACCTCATGCAAAATTAACTCAGTGAGAACAGCATTGGCAACACCATGGTTCAGATGAGGAACATCATACTAACTAATAAATGTGCTTATATGTCCCTTGCTATTAAGCAAGTCTAGAAATATAAATAGAGAAAAAATAAACACCCTCCAGTAATTACATGATAAGCAAGTAAGATGTGTCTGGATGTATAGAAAACATTAATGGAACTTGATAAAAACGTACAAAACATTGGAATCAGTAAAATCAGTAGTTTTAAAATATGCAATGGAAAATTAACTTTCTTAGGATACTAATAGAATGAAGATTGTACAAGGCATTCTCACAGTTTACAGTTTTCAAATGTTAAAACATGCACATGGCAACAGAATAAAGCTGGGAAGTACATCTATAAATATTCAATATAACAATACATTTTAAATGTTATTATCGTAGTAAAAAGACTGTTGGGTCAAAGCTGTTGACAATGTAAAATTAAGAAAGTGAATGTAATCTGGTAAATAAAACTTCTATTTGAGTAATTACCTTGACATTCTTAATTAATATGAAATAAGTGTTGGCAGGATAAGTGTGTATCTACTTTATGTTGCTGACAAGAAACAATACATATTATAATCCTATTCTCATTATTGGTGTCTGGCAAAATCCTCTCTCTAAGCTTTTCTAATGTAGAGCTCTTAACATTCTGACCTTCAATTTTGTTTTTGGTCAGTCATGATGGTTTATGCAATCCTACAGAATTTTAGTTATTCATACCTTCCCAAGGGTGATCACACAGGATGAGATGGAGGTTATGATCATTCAGTCCTCTTCAGGAGTATATAGTTCGTGACCAAACAAGGGGCTAGGTCAGGTCATGGCAGTAGCCTTCCTGTTCACCTCAGGAACACTGTACCTTTTAGTTCAGGCAGTTACTTATTCATTTATTCATTACTTCATTCAAAATTTATCCAATGCCTACTGTCGGGAGTACAGAGTAATATAAGCTGCTTATTCCATAGAGTTCAGACTGACTTGACTAAAATCCTGCCTCTGCTGCCAACCAGCTATCTAATTTTGTAAAAGCCACACAAATGCTCCTACCTTAGTTTCCCATTCTGTGAAAATGAGAACACAATGACCTAGACCCACCTCATTTATTTTTCTCTAGGATAGAACTTATATGAATATACATAAAATATTTGGACCAACGCATAACAATGATATGGTCACTTTTAAAATGTTGGAGCAGTAACTTGTTGCCTTACAGTTTTTTCCTTGCCATCTTTACTTATTGACTTTTATTTGTTGACTGCTTCATGGCTTTCTTTTAGAGAAACACATCTTCCTCACACTCAGGCCATGTAGTTTGGGTTAGATCTCAACTCTAGTGTAGAACATATGTCCCTAAGGCTGGCCAGTCAGCACTCCAGATTTCCACTGTTGTGATGGACTAAGTCCAGGATGGACACGTGACCCATTGTTCTCTAAACAGTGCATTCCAGGCCTTAACGAAGAAATTTTCAGGACCTGCAGCTGTCTTATTCATCCATGAGGAGGACCCCTGTCCAAATATGCCCTGTCTGTCCATGGAGTGGAGGTGAAGTGGAGAAGCCCAAAGAAATAAAATAACCAGGCCCTTATGTCCATGTCATTGCCACCTTTTTATGAAATGGCCCCAGTAGAAGATATATTCATATTTTTCTTTAAACTATTATCAATTGAGATTTTTTTTACCATTGTTATCAAAGGAATCCTAAATGATAGTAGAAAGAACCTGCAGTTCCAGAATATTTACATTTCTCCACAATTTTTTTAGGCCTTATTTTTTTAGAGCAGTTTCAGGTTCATAGCAAAATTTGAGAGGAAGGTACAGAGATTTTTCACAATATTGTATTTTAAATGTATATATTACTACACTTTAATAAATAAACATTTTTACATTGCTGGATACAATGCATACCATATTTACATATACATACTAGAAACTATCTTAGATGTTGAAATCTAATGATCTAATGGGATTTCCTTATATTTGTAAGCATATATATATATATATATATATATATATATATATTTTTTTTTTTTTTTTTTTTTTTTTTTGTTTTTTTGTGGTACGCGGGCCTCTTACTGCTGTGGCTTCTCCTGTTGCGGAGCACAGGGTCCAGATGCGCAGGCTCAGCGGCCATGGCTCACGGGCCCAGCCGCTCCGCGGCATGTGGGATCTTCCCAGACCGGGGCACGAACCCGTGTCCCCTGCATCGGCAGACGTACTCTCAACCACTGCGCCACCAGGGAAGCCCTATATTTATGTTTTTTGCCTTGTACTCATACATAGCACAATTTTTTAGCAATTCCTTCAATGATATTTTTGAAATTTGATACATTCTTCCACTAAGCTGTCAAGTGCCTCTTTCCCATCAATAATTTCCAATAATAAAGTTAGCTGTCACTCTATAGTTTCATATTTAGAACTCTAAATTTTACAGTTGTCCTATTCAGTAGGATATACAGTTGACTGTCTCCTATGGAAAGCAGAGAGAACTCAGCTTTTTGTTCTATTGATGAATTATCAGTAGTCAAGACCAATAAAAAATGGGGAACTCTATCTCCATATGCCTAGCTCACTCTAAAGAAAAAAAGAGAAAGAAAAAAAAGTCGCTTGTATCTATCACAATCAAACAATCATGTTTCCCTTCTTAACGGGATATAATAGCTTCTATTATATCCCTGATTATAGGCGACAGCGTGACAACAGTGGGACATTTCTGTGGAAACTTTATCTTTACTTCTGAGTACTAAAACCAAATTACCTTGCTGACAGACTTCCTGAGTCATGTGCATGCAGCAATACCACTATTTTTTGCCAGGTTCATAGGACATAATTCTTCACAGAGCTATATATTGTGGTATGTTGTTTGCTGTTAATATTATTTTCAAATTATTTGGGTGTTGGTGAATAAGATATAAACTGTACTAACACTTTCACTAAATTTTTCTCACCGTACTCAAATGTTTATATATTTTTGCATTTTATTTCAAAAATGATTTTTCCTATGTAGGATTATAGTTTGAATAGAATCGCTTGAACTATAAGATTCATGACTTGTATTAAGTTATATTTAGTAACAATGGTTTTTATGAATTATTTAAAGCACAAATGTAGTAAAATATTTTTTATTTGCTTGAAATTTCTGTTTATAATCCATTCAGATTATTCTATTATAAAATATAATATTTTTAAAGGATTTTATAGGTATTTAATTTGTCTCTGTTAATGTTGTCAGGCTTTTTTCTTCCTGTCACCAGATCTTGGGGCTCGTCACCCCATTTGTCACCATTTATGGATATAAAACAGGATCAAAACAATTGTTACCTGCCCAAGGTCATACAACTTGTGTAACTGGAGTTCTTAACAAGAAATGACTTGTGAGCTCTAATCTCAGTGGAACTGCCTACTCAGTAGACCATTCTGCCTTTAAAGCTACTCAGTGGATTAGCCGGCCTTGGCAATGAAAACTTGGCTGTTTCCATGGTATTTCTGGTCACTCTTAGGCACTGAAATATCAACTTAGTGACTACAAAGCCTAGTCATATGCATGATTCAAAATTTAGAACTTGGCTTAAAATTGAGACTTCCCTCCCATCCCGGGCATAGATCTGCTATAAACTGATTCAGCTTTCATTTTATACTCGGTGTTTCAGCTTCTCCCCCAGCTTGTAGATTCAGAGTTCTTTTCACAGTTGGAGCAAGAAGAAAAAAATGATGTGTAACAATGTTCTTTCTTGCTTGGTAATGTCCAGAGCTGGCATCTCACCATCTGTATTAAGCAGGAGTTTAAGCTTACTCCTTCATTCAAGAATCACTCCTGTAGAGATTTGAGGACACCCTCTCGTCCCCCTCCCTGCATTAGCTGGAAATTCTCATCTGCTGAACTCTTGAAGTGAATGTCACAGTAACTTTTGTTTGTGTCTTACTCCTCATTACTCAGCACTGAGAAACATGCCTCTTCCACATGGCGTATGCATGACTTACACCCAATCCACCAAGAACATTTATGCACTCATTTTCCCACAAGAATCTGGGAGTGTAGCTACTACACCTTATATATCAGACTTCTATTCTGAAGTCCCCTTGCTGATTCTCTCAACTACTCTCCTCATTAGCTACCACAGGTGTGACTCAAAACTTAACCCCTTTAGCTCCACCAAATTTCAAGGGACACATTAAGCTCTTAGAGTTATTTTCAAACCACCTCTCTGATTAGAAATAAAAAACAACAATCTCACCTTTCTCCTTGGGATAGGTGACGTATTACAGTCAAGAAGGTCCCTGCTAGGATCATTCTTTCTCTAAATAAAAGATTCTTCTAATCTCAAATGCCTCACTCTTTTGTCCCCTCAATTTATGTGAAGTTTTTCAGAATCTGAAAATGGGTTTCATTTTTTGTGTAAGTCCTACTAAGTGGTCTCATTTTTGGTAAACAGTACCCTAAGTGTTAAATTTTAATAGCCTGGTACACACAGCAAGTAAATGGCAAATGACATATAAACTGATTATCGTACTGAGGTCTCCCATTATATATTTGTAGTAACCATTTAGTCCAAAAGCATTATGAATATATCAAAATTACACTAAAGTAGGGGCTTCCCTGGTGGCGCAGCGGTTGAGAGTCCACCTGCCGATGCAGGGGACACGGGCTCGTGCCCCGGTCTGGGAAGATCCCACATGCTGTGGAGCGGCTGCGCCCGTGAGCCATGGCCGCTGAGCCTGTGCGTCCGGAGCCTGTGCTCCGCAGCGGGAGAGGCCGCAACAGTGAGAGGCCCGCGTACCGCAAAAAAAAAAAAAAAAATTACATTAAAGTAATGTTAGAATAATTTGTGTAATCTTACATGGCTCTCAGCCTACCAAAAAATCTAAAGGAAGAAGGAACATTCTGGAGGTATCACTTTGCTATCTTTTCCTTCCTTATACATCCTCATGCACAGAAACAAAAGGAATCTCCACATTTCTTATTTATGGAAGATTAATTTTAGGAAACTATATTTCTTGTTATTATTTCAAAAGGTATGTAATGATTGTTGGAAACATTCACGTTGTGTTAGGTGTTATTGAGATGAAGCTATTGTTTATTTTTAGGTGCTGATCTAGAGGGAGTGACCATCTAGCTGAACACCTGTATTTTTGTTGGACTACACACAGAATAAGACAGATTTTGACATACTATTGATGAGAATAATGTCAAAGCAACAAACTAATATTCAATATATACTAAATGCTTTTGACTTTTCTGCTTATAAAACTATGGAGATGTGATTTAAAGTCCTTGAACTTTTTGTCTGTCTTTAAGAAAAGCTAGGCTTTGATGACTTGATAAAAACAACTTCCATATACCGTATATATCTAACATCTTAGCAATTAGAACTGTCACCACCTAATCGGACTCCCTTTTTCTTTGTGCTCATTCTATAACTATATTTAGTCAGAGGGAAGGGATAAAAAACTATGATAAATATGTACTATTAAAGGGATAGACACCACAGGACAGAAAGACGTATGACAATATGAATGAGGAAGGAGAGTGTGACAAAAGAAATAAATGACACGTGTAGCTTAGACACCTGAGTAGGGACAGTTTCGATGAAGATGAAAGACAGGAAAATTAAAACTAGAGGAGAAAGAAAAAAATAAAGATTACTGGAAAATGATATAGACCTCCCAGGCATGGTTTCAAAAGCTCACTGAGATAAGAAAAGCCTTTAAAAGGATAGATCATTAATCACTGGTATTTCAATTAGCTGATATTGACTGGGATGGCAATTATGGCATTGATAAGAAAGGGCTTCTTTTCCTGGAGGTAACACCGTCTGTTTCCTGACATATTCTTTCAACAATCCACAGGAGCCTAGGCTATTATATACTTAGCCCTAATGTGGCTGGGAAATGAGACAAGGATGAAAAATAAGATAGTGGTATAGAGTCAACTCAAGTCTAGTGATCACAATGTCATCAGAATGTCAATGCCCTTGAGGTTTTATGTGAAGGTAACGGAACAAAGACACTGGGCTTGAGTAAATAAATGAGATAGGCCATTAGGAAATGTGGAATAAGCTTTTAAGGGTTGGTTAAGATCAATTTCAGTAAATTTATGAGAGTACAAAAATTTTAATAGCAAAAGGTAGACTAGCTTTCTTACCATAGAAAACCTTTTTCTTTCTCTGAAAGCAAATGTAGTTGTTCTACTTTCTAAATATTTTCCCCTGGCTTTGGGAGAGGTATAGCAGCCTCAGAAGTTTCTCTGGGGGGGTCAGCCTTTCAGAAGAAGTCTATTCACACCTCCTGCTGGATGTTATGTGTGCATAGCTTTAAAGGTAGCTCTTTAAGTTATTGCCTAAAAGTACCAGGCTATCATCATAGCATATGTGATTAATACAAACACGAAAGTATACTGAGAAAAGAGATAAATCATAGCACACTAATACTTTATAGTTTTCAAAAGCAAAAAACTTTCCAACTTATGCTAATTTTAGTTTCTTTCCTGGTACTTTTTTTTTTCTTAATTGAAGTATAGTTGATTTATAATACTGTGTTAGTTTCAGGTGTACAGCACAGTGATTCAGTTATAAGTTAGTGATTTCCTTATAGGTTATTACAAAATATTGAGTATAGTTCTCTCTGCTATAGTTAGTCCTTGTTGGTTATCTGTTTTACATATAGTGTGTATATGTTAATCCCAAAGTCCTAATTTATCCCTCCCCCCTCCTTTCCCCTTTGGTAAACATAAATTTGTTTTCTATGTCTGTGGGTCTATTTCTGTTTTGTATATAAGTTCATTTGTATCTTTTTTTTTTTTTAGATTCCACATATAAGTGATATCATATGATATTTGTCTTTGTCTGACCTCCTTCACTTAGTATGATAATCTCTAGGTCTATTCATGTTGCTGCAAATGGCATTATTTCGTTTTTTTTTTATGGCAGAAAAAATATTCCAGTGTATATATGTACCACATCTTCTTTATCCATTCAACTGTCGATGGACACTTAGGTTGCTTCCATGTCTTGGCTATTATAAATAGTGCTGCAGTGAACTTTGGGATACATGTATCTTTTCGAATAATGGTTTTCTCCAAATATATATATGCCCAGGAGTGGGATTGCTCTATCACATGGTAGCTCTATTTTCAGTTTTTTAAGGAACCTCCATACTGTACTCCATAGTGGTTGTACCAATTTACATTCCCACCAATATTGTAGGAGAGTAACTTATGCTAAATTTAAAAGAAAAAAGAAAAATACCAAAAAGAAACAGATGTTAAGCTGTGACATAAGTTTTTCAGCCGTATCTTCTGAGAAATGGACCACAAAAACAGAAATTCAAAATTAATATTTTCCTGTCTGAGACTGGAGAAAATAAAAAGAATACTTGCCAAATAATTTCATTCTAAGTTCAACAAACAATATATGTTGCAAATGTATCCACTTAAAATCAATATTTAACCTATCATATACTTGCATACTTTAGGCTGTATGGTGGGATAATGCTTCATTATGCACATAACATATAATTAATCCATTTTGCATGACTTTTAAATAATTGATTCATTAAATTTATATATTTATAAGTCAGGGCCCCATAGGAAAGAAATGGTGCACTCACACTGTTAATTTTTTTTTTTTAATAAAGAGATGCATTCTAAAGTGTGTTGGTGTGAGGAAACCACAAGGACCCAGGGGCTAGCAGCACCCAAGGGCTAGTGGAGTGATCACCAGCCCTGGACTCTAAGGACCCAAGACAAGGAAAGGTTACAGGGCTCTGGAAGGAGAGTCACATGGAGGCCACTGTCTGGGAGACAGAAGTGACCTTTTGTGGAGACACTCAGCCAGCCTGTGGTTACACTTCAAGGAGGAAACTGGGAAAATAAATACCTAACTCTCTTTCCTCATTCAGATCACCTGCTTGGTTCCCATTAGTATAACTTAGCAGGAAGCTAGAGGGCACAGGACCCCATTGCTGTCATTTCTCCAGGTCATGCTCCTATGACATAGAGCAGGATGGACCAGCGTAGATAGAACCCTGGAGAAGCACATGAAAGGCATCCAGCCCAATGTACAAGATATTAATAGTACATGTAAAGGCATATGTAGGCGTAAATTTCTAAGCTTTATCTTTATTGAGAGAACTGTGAGGTTTAAATACTGATTGTTTTATAACTTTTTGGCTCCAAATTTTGCCCATTTTACACACATACTTACATACACATAGCGAATGACAAATTGTATTTTCAGAAAAGAGAGGAGAATGGAGAAAATAGTATCAAATTCCTATTTTCTGTTGGACACTAGCAAGATGTAGAGCCTAGGAATGAAAGAAAATAGTGCAAAAGCAAACTGGATTTAAATCTCTGTCAGTTACCAACTGTAAATTTTGTACAAATTAACCTTAAATCAAGATATGAATTTTACCTCAAAGATTTGTTAGGAGGAGCTAATAAGAGGCTATATTTATTTCTCATTTCTTCATTACTGATCTTAGGGCCATTCATACTACCTTAGAGAGGGGAAGCCTTCCATCTCCTGTGTAGGAATTATGAGTGAAAATTATCCCTTTCTGGGAACACTGCATGCCTCCCTGCTACTTCCAGTCTTTGTCTTCAATCCTTCTTTCATCTTTTACCTACTTGGGTCACCATTTCAACAAGCTCTGAAGAAAGATATTTGGCACCAAAGTTGGTCGGTCTCTGAACCTAGGATGGGCAGTACATAGAAATCAGTTTCCTCGGTTTGGGTCTTGGTTGCAGTTCTTAATAGAACGTGAAACCTCTCACTGGGATTGTATGATTATGCTGTAGATTAGATACCATAGCAACCATATGGGCAAATGTACATTATCCCCAGATACTCGTGAAATGGCTAGAAAAGCTCCCAGGGTCACACATCTGGGAAGTCAAGTTTGCCTGATCAGAAAACCTGGGCCCTCTCTATTTTATCCTGTTATCAGATTAAAAAATAATAGCATAAATAAAAACTAAAAAGAAAACTACAACTGAATGAAATATTCTTTCTAACACAAACTTGAATTTTTAATATAATTATTTTATTTAAAAAATACCCAACTCAATATCATAGGGTATAAAATATTATGTACAGTATTAAAGGAAATGTGTAACTGACAACTTTTTTTTCAATTTTAATTAAAAGGAACGAATAACCAAACTAATACATTCTACTCTAATGCTTGCAAGATTAATGCTCATAACATCAATTGTCAAGTCTTTGACTGGGTTATTTATTTATTGACTTATTTTACTACTAATGAGATCATTTGATAGAGGATGATTTTTTGTTTGGGTCTAGGCCTATGACAAGTGGTGTATGGTCAACCTTTCCTTTAACACACGGTAACAATGAAGGTTAGATGTTATGCTTCTCATGGCGCAGACCTGAAAACTGAATCATGGAGAGACTCAGTACATGCTCCAGGTAACCAGCTAAGGAGGCAAAGTCAACATTTAAATATAGGTTTTCAGACTTTCAAGCCCTTGCACACTCCCATCATGGTGGCTCACCCTTTCTCCTTTTGATTCTGCCATTGCGCTTTACTGTTCTGTATGTTGTTGTTGTTGTTGTTGTTGTGTGTGTGTGTGTGTGTGTGTGTGTGTGTGTGTGTGTGTGAGGTTTTTTGGTCAATTTCCCTCAGACTGTCTCCCTTACCTTAGGCAATTCTGCCAAGGGATGTCTCCCTTATTGCCCCATATTCCTCTGAAGTTGGCCTTTAAAAGACCACCGAACTTCTGAATATTTTTGCAGAATAGGCACAGGTGGTGACCATGGGCACCTTTCTGACACTCTCCTCCCCTGACTTTCACCACTCCCCTGTTGTTTTTTGTTTTTCTTGGCTGTGCCTCATGGCTTGTGAGATCTTAGTTTCCCAACCAGGGATTGAACCTGGACCCTTGGCAGTGAAAGTGCAGATTCCTAAACCCTGGACCACCAGGGAATTCCCTCCCCCATTGGTTTTTTTTTTTTTTTTTTCTGTACGCGGGCTTCTCACTGCTGTGGCCTTTCCCGTTGCGGAGCACAGGCTCCGGACGCGCAGGCTCAGCGGCCATGGCTCACGGGCCCAGCCGCTCCGCGGCATGTGGGATCCTCCCGGACCGGGGCACGAACCCGCGTCCCCTGCATCGGCAGGCGGACTCTCAACCACTGCGCCACCAGGGAAGCCCTCCCCCATTGGTTTTTAATAGAACTGGTTACAATTAATTTTCTGATTCGTTTTCTTTTGTGTTACATTACTTTTGTTACACTTAAATGTCTTGGTCTTCTTTTTTTAATCTACTCTGTCGGAGAGGAAGAAATTTTCCTCTCCCCTTCTAGGTTCTTCTGGTTGGTCTAAGAATCAAATTGTCCTGAGACAGATGAACAAGAAAAACTCAAACAAAGGTTTAATAACGTATATACAAAGGAGAGACCCAGGAAAACTAGTTAACTCTCCAAAATGGCTGAACCCCTCACATTAAATGCTATCTTCATCTAAAGACGAAAGAGGATGTTGGGGGTAGTAGTTTGAGACTTTAAAATGTAGGAAGACAATTCACATGGAGATAAAATAGCAAATGTTTGTTGAACAGATGTTTGCTGGGCCATGCAGAGACAATGGGACACTGAGTAGACTTGGAGATCTAGGCCCAGCCTAGTCTGTATCCTTCGCAAATATCTTTGGTGATAGCTGTATTCCGGGAACAGGGTCTCTATCTACATTATTTTAGGCAATTAAGGGGGAGGTAACAAGAACTTCCTGAGTCTTCTGTTTCTTCAAATAATCTGTGTAAATTGCTCCTCGTGTCAAAGAGACACACTTTGGGGTAGCAAATTTTCTCCCCTGCACTAAGAGCCATCACACTTTTTTACTTTTTCTCTTCAAATCTTTGCAATAAATGTTTCATTTTCATCTATTCTGTTAAAATGACATTAAGATTTTTTTATATTTTCAGACAGTTGTATGGATAATACCAATAAACATACTGAGGACTGATTAATTCATAAAATGTGATACTATAATTCTCATTATTTTAGGAGGGATACGGAGGAAATGTAATTTTGAATGACAGAAAATAGAAGGTTTTAATAGCTTGTACCTTTTTTTAATGTCAGCATATTTTTATTTTCACAAGTTCAAAGTGATTTTGTGGTTCTTTTTGACTGTTTAGTTCCTCAGAACTAAATATGACTGGAAAACTAACTGGGAAGATGAGTAAAGCATTTGCCACAAGTCCTTGGACAGACTCTTTTATTATTAAATTTAGATAAGTTCCTAGGAAGTTTATTTTCCTCCTTTTTATAAACATTTTTAAGTGACAATGTTGGAATTGACTTTCAGGTTCAGAGATATCTACATGATAAGAAACATACAAACAAAAAAAAAACCCCTTTTCTCTTTTGTTCACAAAACCTCACCTTGTGGCTTTTTCATTTTCTCAAAGCATTTTGTCAGCCAAACAGTTTTTATTATTAATCTCAAATCTGTCTTTTTCTGGTGGTTATTAATCAGTTGCTTTCTGAGTAAACATTTCCTCAGATAAATTCACTCAGTTCTATTTAAGAACTTCAGGAAATTTACTTTATACATTAAAAATCCAAATAAATATAACTCTGTAGTTGACAAATCTTAAACAAAATAGAAGTTCTAAAATTGAAGTATACTTGAGAAACTGATCAAGAAAAGGACTAAGAATAATTGGGAAAAAAATACTGATGCCTTGTGTCAGCTGTAAAAGTGTAGAAAGTAAACAAATCATTAGGTTGCTTTGGTAGAGGAATGAAGCGTAAATCCAGGGAGATAGGATTTTTGTTACTACAAAGAGACATTGTTTGGATTTCACCTGGAGTTCTTTCTGCAAAACTGTTCACCGTGGACCAGTAATTACCCTTGAGGGCCTTTGGTGAGAATTGAATTTTCATTCAATAAAGGCTGACACTGGGCCTGGAGGGTAAGGGAGTCAAGCTAGCTGTTTGCAAATTAAATTTTAAGGATAAGATAAAGATGCTGGGCTTGTCCCTCTGTCAGTTGGATAGGATATTATTGAAGCATGTAGATAGATGATGACAATAACAGCTGTTTAGCTCTTCCCCTTTTGACCTGTTGGATTTGCTGAATGGACATGAAGATGTAAGAAGATTTTTAATTTGTGTTTAGATTTCTTTGGCTAGAAAGAAAACAATTTGGGTGTATTCAGCAAAAGGTATAATCAGTAATACACACACACGCACACATATATATCTATATGTTTTGTGAAAGTGTCACTTAATACATAATCCAAACAATTCTTGAAAATATTCAATCTGTTTATAAGTATTATGTAATCTAAGAGGGAGAAAATAGCTTATCATTTCAGTGGCCATATTAATTATGTACAGTTTATTTAATACAATTAGTAACTCCATTTATATAAGTGCATGTATATGTATTTTATATATGTATATCAATTTTATATATTATATATACATATTCTTGAAAAAAAGACAGAAGCAGTAGAACTGAAAAACTGGATTTTCTTCTGCTTGCAGTTGACATTAAAACTGATGTCAGTTATTTGTCCAGAGGGTATGTTACCAAATATAATGTTTATTATATAAGCAGATACCTAATAGCAGACTACAGCAGATGCTCATTGAAGTGACAACTTATAGGCTGAGTCAGAAAAGTCATAGTTGGTGTTCTTATTCTGTGGTGTGAGTTAAGTAGCAGATACAGAGCGTCTAAACTCTGTTGTATCACATGGCCCTTCCAGTTAAGTCATTTTATGGGCTGCTCGAAGAGGTGACCACTTAGATATATAAACCTAACACAGCGGGTTAAGATTTCAATGTGATATATTTTAAAGCATATGTTAGGGTAATTAGACTATAAAATTAACGTTTGCCGTCTAAATGTCTTGTGTGAAAGAATGAAATAAATATGAGCCATATGTGTTCAAAATGTAACGTCTCTTGAAAAAATAATGCATGCAATCAGAAGAGATCTGCCACCACCCTTATCTACCTACCTGCCTGCAGGTGCCCACGCACTGTGAGTGCTAAGTCCAGGGACTCCTGTGGATTCCAAAACCATCACTAGCTCCGTAGATCCCATCTCCTCCTTACAGAGCAAAGCAGTCACTCTGTTCATCTTCCTCTCCTCTTCTGTGCTATCAGATTGCTCTCCTCTTGACTGAAGTATTTGATTGGCTTACCTATGGCTTTTATTTCTTCTTTATGATAAACCAAAACAAACACACCAGACAGCACCACCACCACAAAACACACGTCTCAACCACCATACATTTCCTTCCAGTTTCTGTCCCTCTTCCTTTTTTGTTTTGCTTCTTTTGCTTCTTTTTAGAGCGAAACCTCTTGAGGCTATTATTTTTATCCAATGCCTGTTCTTCCAATCCTTGAAACTCACTCACTTGAAACTCACACTGATTTTCACTCAGCGTGATGTGCTGGTAAATGTTAAGCAACCAGCTTTCTGGAGAACAAAACCCTGATTTGAAACATTTTCAGATTTTCACGGTATAAACATGTACTCCTGCCAGGGCTGATTTCACGCGATGAGGACTGATTTCAAACTATCCAATGTGGTGTTTGGAAGAGATGTGCTCAGTTGGCGCCCTCGAGGTTTGGGGGGTTTTGTTTGCATGTCCGTTTGGTTTCTTTGAGCCAGCTCCCGCGTGCCAGTCTTTACCACTGATCACCTGGCTGAAAAATGCTCTCTTACATCCCCTCCAGCGGAACTTTAAACTCCCCCCACCCGGGACCCCGCGCCAAAACGACTGTGCTAAGATTACTGAAATTTCAAGTTGCTAAATCCAGTATCCCACTTTCGTGACCTTTTGCTCCAAGAGCAGCATTTTAAACAACTGAAGCAAACACATCTTAGGTTTTGTTTTTTTTTTTTTAACATCTTTATTGGAGTATAATTGCTTTACAATGGTGTGTTAGTTTCTGCTGTATAACAAAGTGGATCAGCCATACGCATATCCCCATATACACCTTAGTTTTTTAAATACTTTTTTCAATTTGCCTCCAGGCCTCTACACTTCCCTCTTCAACTCCCTACCCCTCATGGGCTGTCCTTTCTCTGTTTTCCTTTCCGGACTTTTTTTCTCTTTTTGTGCAACTTTTTAACCACGGAGTGGCCCACTGCCAGGATTTGATGTCTTCTCAAGGCTGTTTACATTCACTCCTTTAGTGATCTCAGCCTATCTCTGGGTTTTGTATACCATTTACAGAATGACAATACTTCAATAAATATTTCCAGCCTGGAACACTTCCCTGACTACAAACTCATTGCTGGACAACTATCGGGAAAATATAATTAAAAGCAAATTCCTCTCCCATCCCCACAAAAGAGATTGCTCTCTTTTCATAGAAGATTAAAAAAAAAAACCAAACAAAAACACAGTTTTATCATTGAATAATCATTAAGCCAGAATGTGATGTACCTCACAGGCAATCTGCTAAGAGATTGCAGTGACAGAAAGAAATATCACCCTTTTATGTAGCCAAGCCAAGATATGAACCATTACATACATATTCTCAAGATAAACAATAACTAGTCCTCAAGTAAGAGATCTTGACAGCACAGTTTGGTGCCAAAGTTCATCTTAAATTGGGATGACCACCTGTGTAAGCTGGTAGGTTTTATCTAGAGGAAAAAGAAAATTCTCATATCTTTATGACAAGAGGTGGTTTTGCAACTTGGAGGAGTAGCCCTTTGAAGGTAGGCTTCTATCCTCCCAAAGGAACTGGGAGACAGGGCGCATCTTCCTTGACGATGATATTTCAAAAGAACGGTTCCCAGGTCCTTGAGAAAAACAGTCTTGGGTCCTGAAGCTAATTAAGAGCCTTCTTTAGCTTTTAAAAAGATTTACATATATTCCAAAGTCAACCAAGTGATGTTAGATCTGTCTTTTCCAGTCTCTTCTTGTAAGTGCCAGATTTCTGTTTGTATGTTAATTAAATGCTTTTCTTTTCTACATCATGCTTCCAATCATATCAGTCAATAAAGCATTTTTGTATTAAATTTAGGGCTTGAGTACTTAACATGGATGTTAATTACTTTTACTTTGTTATCAAAAATTACTAATCAAGATGGTCCAGTTTTTACTTTATCAATAATCAGATGGTTGTACTTATAAATGCAAATTCTGTTTATGCTGGGGGTACAATTTATAGCTGGTCAGAAATTAGACTGTGGGGTTATTACTGGGAGTACAAAAATGAAAAGTTCTATAACAAATAAGGTTTGTTTTCTAGGAAAATGTGATTCTTAAAGTAATTGAAATAACCCTTCTGTGAATAGGACAACAGGCAGTCTATGAGAATATTAATAAGTTTGCTAGAATACCTCCTTTTAGTTGCATTCAGCACATATATCACTTACTTAAGAAAACTACGTTTCTGAGTCCTTTGTAGGAACCATAGGCATCTTCCTGAGGAACTGGCTTCCCATTGGGAGTGCAAATCCAGCTGATTTTGTTTTAGCTTGGTTTTCACTTTGGGCGATCACCCCAAATTTTTTAAAAGTAAAAAGAAAATTTAGCCATATGGGTCATTATCAGCACTTGAAAGGGTCCCTCCCCTTGTTTACAGCTCAGCTCTCCTTCCTGTGGAACGCTTTAACATAGTCAAATCTGTTCTGTAAGTGTAGCAGAATTCCTTGCCTGTGTCCTTCCAGGTCCTTATGACTTAGTGTCTCAGGGTTTCTAGGGAAGAAAAAAGCCTTTTTAAGTATTAAGCATGATTATGAGATAATTCCGTTAATTTCAGCACAGGATGTTGTCTAAGACCCAAATCGAGAAGTCTGTCACATAAATTTCAAAGGAGAGATTCAGTGTTTGTCCCCAGATGTCACTCTAATTTTTTAATAAGGCTAGTGGTAAAGATCTAGACCATCTTAACATAGTAGGTTAACCAATATTAGGTTGCAGAGTAGGTTAAGTTAACATAGTAGGTTTCTTTTTTTAACAGACTGTAATTTTTAGAATACTTTTATCACAGCGAAATTGGGTAGAGAGTACAGAGAGTTCCCGTATTCTGTCCCCACTCGCAATGTCCTGCTTCACAGTGGTACATTTTTTACAATCACTAAACCTCCATTGACACATCATAATCACTCAAAGTCCATAGTTTACCTTAGGGGTCACTCTTGGTGGTGTACATTCTATGAGTTTGGACAGATTTATAGTAACCTGTACCCACCATTATAATATCGTACAGACTATTTTCCCTGCCCTAAAAATCCTGTGTTCTACCTTATTCATCTCTCCCCCACACCCATTCTGACAATTATTGATCTTTTTATTGTCTCCACAGTTTTTCATTTTCCAGAATGTCATCTACTTGGAATTATACAGGATGTAGCCTTTTCGTTGGCTTTTTCCCCTTCATTATATGCATTTACGTTTCCTCCATGCCTTTTCAAGGCTTGATAGCTTATTTCCTTTTAGTGCTGAGTAATAATCTATTGTCTGGATGTACCACAGTGCATTTATCCATTCACCTACTGAAGGACATCTTAGTCACTTCCAAGTTTTGACTACTATGAATAAAGCTGATCTAAACATCTGTGTGCAGGCTTCTGTGTGGATGTAAGTTTTTAACTCCTTTAGATAAATAACAAGGAATGTGATTACTAAGCCATACAGTAAAAAATATGTTTAGTTTTATAGGAAACCTGACTCCCAACTGTCTTCCAAAGTGGTTATACCATCTTGTGTTCCCACCAGCAGTGAATGAAAGTTCCTGCTTTTCCACATCCCCTCCAGCATTTGGAGTTATCAGTGTTTTGCATTTTGAACTTTCTGATAAGTGTGTAATGGTATCTCACGGTTATTTTAATTTGTATTTCTCTGATGACATGCAATGTGGACCATCTTCTTATATGCTTATTTGCCATCTGTATATCTTCTTTGGTGCGGTGTCTATTCAGGTCTTTTGCCCATTTTTTAAGGGAGTTATTCATTTACTTACTTATTGTTGAATTTTAAGTGTTATTTGTATATTTTGGGTAACAGTCCTTTATCAGTATGTCTTTTGCAAAAGTTTTCTCTTAGTCTGTGGTTTGTCTTCTCATGCTCTTTACAGTGTGCTTCTCAGATCAGAAGTTTTTAAGTTTAATGAAGTCCAGCTTATCAATTATTTCATGGACTGTGCCTTTGGCATTATATCTAAAAAGTCTAAAAAGATTAAGATTAAAAGTTTATATCTAAAAGATTTAAGTCTGTATCTAAAAAGATTACCCAAGATATTCTAGATGTTTTTCTTATGTTACCTTTTAGAATTGTCTAGTTTTGAATTTTACATTTAGATCTATGATCCATATTGTGTTAATTTTTGTGAAGGCTGTTAAGACTATGTGAAGATTCATATTTGTGTATGTGGATGTCCGGTTTTTCCATCCCCATTTGTTGAAAATACTATCTTTTCTCCAGCCAATGAATTACTGAGTTTGCTAGAGTTTGATTCATTCACTTTAATTTCTTTTCTTTTGCCTAATTCCTTGTTTTGTTTCACAGTTACCCCCTTCATTCATTCTGCTGTAGTCACACTGCCATCCTTGCTGTTACTTTCATAGGCCATTAGCTCCTGAACTTTAAAGCCCTTCATGTTCACCACCTTTACTTCTGCATAGAATGTTCACCTCCCAAATATCTGCATTTTTCTTTCCATCACCTCCTTCAGTTTTTTCCTAAAATGTTATTTTTTCTGTGGGCCCTTCTACAATGACTCTATTTATAAATGCAAGCCCCCTTCACTTCCTATCTGCTCTGATTTTTTGTTGTTGTTGTGTTATTTCTTTCTAGTATAACTTACTTATTTTCTGTCTCTTTCTCCGCTACCAATGTAAGCTCCCCTAGCACAGGAAATATTGCATGTTTTGCTAACTAACCGTAATTCCAACACCCAAAATAGTGCCGAGAACACAGTTAGCATTCAGTATGTGATTATTAAGTAAATGAAGAAATGAATGATAATAGTTATTTATTGTGCATCTGCTATGTATTATTTACATATGTATTGTTTTAATTTTCATAGCAACACTGTGGGAATCTTTTAAATACATTTTTACCAAGCCTTGTTCCTAATCTTATTCAATAAAAAATTCAGAAGTTTATTTTAATAGAAGATTCTAGACAATGCTTCTTGCTGATTTGGTATCTAAACACATACTAGTTCCAAGCCCACAGAAATTTACACGTCACCCTTAACCTTGGATAAATTCTCTAGGCTCTGTAAGCTCTGCCTACCCCATGGAGCTCTCTGAGTTGTTCTTCTCTAAGTTTCCCCGAAGTCAAGTTAGCCAATTCAGTCCTTTGTCCTCCTACAACACTTTAAGCATGTATCTGTAATTGCACCAATGAAGTTATATATCATTAAGAGTATATTTTCCTGCATGAATATGGAGAAATTCTTAAGTATAAGAAATATGACTTTCCTATTTGTGCGTGTCTAGGTGTTTGTTGAAATAATGAGCCCAGGGCACTTCACTGATGTATGTAATTATTTTTTAAAATTAATTTATTTATTTTTGGCTGCATTGAGTCTTCGTTGCTGTGCGCTGGCTTTCTCTAGTTGCGGCGAGCAGGGGCTACTCTTCGTTGCGGTGTGCAGGCTTATTGTGGTGACTTCTCTTGTTGCGGACCATGGACTCTAGGCATGTGGGCTTCAGTTGTTGTAGCACATGGGCTCAGTAGTTGTGGCTCGTGGGCTCTAGAACGCAGGCTCAGTAGTTGTGGTGCACGGGCTTAGTTGCTCCGCAGCATGTAGGATCTTCCCGGATCAGGGCTCAAACCTGTGTCCCCTGAATTGGCAGGTAGATTCTTAACCACTGTGCCACCAGGGAAGTCCCTTGATGTATGTAATTTTTAAGGTGTGATTTTACACGATACTTCCACAATTTTTTTATCTGAGTATATGATAATCTGTACTAAAAATCATAGAACATTTAGTAACCCTCATACGTTTTTTAACTTATAAGGTAAGCTAACTTATCTAAATTGTAGCTATGAAAGACCCTCAAAAAAGAATAAAAATGAAAAGCAACTTATAAAACACCCTGATAGAGCTTCCCTGGTGGCGCAGTGGTTGGGAGTCCGCCTGCCGATGCAGGGGACATGGGTTCGTGCCCCGGTCCGGGAAGATCCCACATGCCGCGGAGTGGCTGGGCCCGTGAGCCATGGCCGCTGAGCCTGCGCGTCTGGAGCCTGTGTTCCGCAACGGGAGAGACCACAACAGTGAGAGGCCCGCGTACCGCTAAAAAAAAAAACCAAAAACACCCTGATAGTTCATACACAAATTCTTCACATGCTCAAAATTCAATTAATATTGTACATTCATTTAGATTTTCAGTCTGTTTATTTGTTTTGACTGTTGTCTACTCAAATTTCTTATGCATAATTAGATTCAGAATAAATCTTATTGGTGAGTTTAAAATAAATCCTATGATAGAATTTTAGGTTATTTTGATTAGGTACATCAAGTGAATATCATTCTCTAAAAATTATTCCATTGCCTCAATAAATACTGAGTTCCCATGGGATAGAAGGATACAAAGTAAGATACAAAAGATATGAAACTTTTAGTATGGAACTTTTCAAAATGTAAGTGACTTAATCCATTTGTAAACTACATACATTTTATCAGAAAATGTAATTTTTTCCAATGAGCATACAGACATAGAAAAAGTGACTTCATCAGTTCAGATATTTGACTCTGTCTCTAAATTCATTATATAATAATAAATATAATAAGATTAATAGTAATATTTTTTCATAAAGTGCCTCGATGCCCATATAAACCTGCATTTATTCCTTCTGCCTATTAATTTAATGCATATTTTTGTATGCCAAAAGTATGACTGTATTTGGCTATGCTTAGTTTAAATAAAATAATTTTAAATTAGCTATTTTATTTAGATTAAAACATGTTTTTTAAATTTAAAAAGTCCAAGTTAGTAGAGCAGAGAATTCCATACACTATAACATATCTTATGAGAGTCGTCAAACCTAGAACCAAAAGAGCAAAATATCTACAGTCCAAGTACATGATGTGAAATAAAATTAAATGAATGCAACCACATAGAAAAGCACATTACACAGAACTGGGGCTTTTATTACCTTTTAAACATCATTTCATTTTACTATTTGAGTATCAGAAAAGAAAAAAAAAAGTCTAAAGAAAAGGAAATGCCAAGTAGAATCACTAAACTGAGCGCTGCCTCAGCAAATTAAACTTTGTCTAGTAGCACAGTAACTTTCTATTCATTTATCATTTCACACTAATTTTACAAATTAACCTGGGATACTACAGAATATGGATTATCTCAATTATAGAAATGTGATTTCCATTATCATTCCATTATTATTCCATTCTACTTCTATCTATGTTAATAAGTCTCGAGAATAGCTTTGATTCATAATTCACTCCTAGAAATTTCTCCACCATGAGTTCACTTGTTAAGCATGGTTATCCAGGATTCACATTTATCATTATATTTGAATATAATTTCAAGGACTAAAATTCTTATCTTCCCCAAATGAGAGGTTAGACATTAAAAATAATAATGAAATGAGTAAATGCAAGGCATGTAACTGTAAACTTTTAATATCCCCAAATGCTCCAGGGAGGCACTGGGGAGAAGTGATTAAGTGTGGAGATTTTGAACTCAAAACCCTTGTCCGCTAATCACTGCTATGCCAATGATTAGCCAGGTAAACTTTCCAGCCCTCACTTACCTTTGTATACTTTAAACCCCAAACAATAACTTATATACTTCCAGAGCCTGATTATTATCTTCTTATGGCAATGCACATTTCCCAGCCTCATTAAGCTGAAGATGCCAGTCATTTTTGTACCTTCCTATAGCCTGCACTACCAGAAAAAATGAGGTTTTGTTCTCATATAGATCATTCTCATGATCTCCTGTACCATCAGACAATACCAGTTGTCAACAACACTGTGGATCAGTTTCTCAGTCTAGCACTCAAGTCACCAAGCTAACACTTAGACTCTTCTCCTGACATTTCTCTAATGTTTATGGCCTGCCATTCATCTTGGAATATCAACTGTAGCCAAAACATGTAGAATGCTCATCGAAGTTTTTGCCTTTCAACATGTTGTTTCAGTTCTCTAATATTCAATACCTTTCCTATTTACCTGTGTGAATTATTATTCCTCCCTACAAAATCCTTGCTGATATTCTCACCAACACTCAGAATCTATTACAATCTCATGTTACATTTTGTTTTCAACTCTCACATGGCTCTCCCTTGCATTACAGTCATTTGTTTTTATTTGATTCCAAATATTGCATTATAGTTTCCTTGAATAGCAGTCCCATATCTTACTAACCTTTGCATTTTATGCATTGCAATTCAGGAAGATGTAGAGACTGCAGTTAATTGGAAATATTTTCTAATATGAACACAGGACAGGCAGTCTTCTCTTATATACACTGAAACAAATTAACTAAGGAGACACAAAATTTAGAAACTTATTTGCGTTCCTCCAGGATAGGTATTATTTGTATGTTCATATATTATGAAACTGGAAAGAAAAGTAATTTTTTTAAACAACAAAAGAAAAAATGCTCAAGCTCAAAAACAAGTTTAAGTCTTCGTGGGCTAGAAATGCAATCTCAGGCTACAAATCTGAGGCATCTAAGTGTGGCATTATGTAGAGATGACTTGGAGCTTGCTCTTATAAGTGATGTGGAACACAAACCCTCCAAACACAAATTTGGGTATAAGATTTATTTTCACTGCCTCAGTCTCAGAAAATGGGTTTGGGAAGTTGCAGTGAACTAAGACCTGAGGCTGCGCTTTATGCAAATACCTAAGGACATAGGATCCAACAGACACAGCCTTGGAAACAGCGACTGAGCTGAAATACCACTGCTTGCTAATTGATATGAAATATATCCACTAGAATAATGGGACAGGGGCCCTAACCAATTTAGAGAAGGCTACATTTAAAGAGGGGATTCCTAGGGGAAGGTTGGTGATAAGCAAGACAAGCAGTAGCTAAGCCAGGTGGGTGAGAGAAGGGGTTCTGAGTGAGACAACACAAAATGTACGTGTAGACCCACATTACAAAATGAAATATAACCCTAAGAAAGATAGCCAAATTAACGATTAAAATATAAAATCATTCTGGATGACATTAAATGAACACAATACACTAAACAATGTGAAACTGCATACTAATAAATTCCAAGTAAGTAAACAAAAAATTAATTTCCAAGTGGTGTATTTGTATTTAAGATGTTAATGAACATATAAGATAGTTACTATATTTTAAAGATAAAATACAATATTGAAATTTTAGCAGATAATGACATCAGAAGATACTCACTGAATATTCTGATGACTGTACTTTTTGTGTAAAAGGTAATAAGCATGAGAGGAAAAATTTATAAATCATTATTAATGAAGCTAGAAGGAAGAGAGGGAAAGGGAGAAAAAGGAAAGAGAAGTTAAGTAGAATTATAAAAAGTGAAAAAATAGAAGTCATTTGCAATATATAACAATCACAATAAATGTAAATTGTTTTAATGTAAGGCTTGATTCAAGTAAACGGATTATTAACTGGATTTAAAATCCTCCCATGTACTACTTACAAGTAACACAACAGAATATACACATAAACAGACAGATGGGAAAAAAAGGTATCATAAGGGGAGACCAGGCAAATAATAACTAAAAGAAACACACACATACACAATTAAGCAAAAGGATAAAGAAAGAATACTGAATAGCAAATGAAGAAAATGCAAAGAAGACACATCACAAAAATTTATGAACCTAACCATGTAATATTAAAACATACAGTACAAAATCTGACAGCATTAAAGAAGAATTAGCAAAATCACAATCAGAGTGGGTGGATTAAATATACCTACTTAAAAACTAACAGATCACGCTAACCAAGTTCCTAGAAAGGATGGAAAAGATTGGAACCACTGAATTAGTCAGGGTAGGTGATATCAATAAGAAGGTGATATCTGAGCAATGACTTTAAAAAGGTGAGAGAGTAAGCCCTGTGAGAAGAGCGCTTTAGGGAGAGGCAAGAGCTGTGCAAATGCCCTGAGGTAAAACACGCCTACTGTGCTCCAAGAACAATAAAGAGGCTAGGGTGGCTGGAGAAGAGGAAGAAGGAGATGTCGCCAAAGAAGCAATGGGGAGGGAGCAAAGAGATACATAAGTCAGCTTGGAGTGGGTTCAAGAGAGAGAGGAGGAAAATTCAACACAGTGCATATACACAACTCTATCCAGGAGTTTGGCTATAAAGAAGAGCAAAGAACGGGACAAGTGAAGTAAAAAGATACTGCCCTTGTTTGATTTTTTAGGTATAGGAAATAACACCATCTTGGCCTTGAGAGAAGATTCTTTCCTTTTGTGGGAGAGGATGGGAGAGGATGGGATACAGTGACCCAGTGGAGGTGGTAAGCTGAGGTCAGTGCTTGAGCAGCAAATCCTCAGGGACGTTAGAACAGAGAAAGTACGCTGAACCTTGGACGATGAAGGTTTCAACTGCACAGGTCTACATCTACGCAGATTCTTTACAACAGTACATACTATAGTACTATATGGTCCACGGTTGGTGGAATCCATATAGAATTTTTAGAGCTGTAAAGTTAATAATATATGTGTGAATGTCCAGGAGCGTATATATTTGTGTTTGGGATTTAGTTTTCTCTACTTGAAAGCCTGCTACTCCTTCCTGGATGCTGGCAGAAAACAGGAGAGAGACTCCTGTGTAATAGACAAAATAACTTTAATATTCATTTATTTCTCATTTATTTTGTCATGCAAGCAGCATAAATATGCTGTGTATTGATCCCCTTTATACCCAAGTCTCACAAGGGTAGCGTGGAGGGGCACAGAGGGTTGCTGCCCATGCAGTGGATTTGTGTCACACATACAAAACATTTACATTGGGAAATCACCTTTTTCCATAAGTGGTAAGCCTTCACTGTAAGCAGTAAGCTCTCTGTCCCAACGGAAGATATGACCTCATCCCTCAAGGTTCCTTGGTACAAATACAGCCTTTTGGCAGTGATGATGACAAGTCCAGCCTGCAGTTATAGCCTCGATGTCAGAAACATTATTCTTTGTGCCCAGTGTAAAGGGTGGATGTGTTGCCATTTCTGGTGTGATGATGGATCTTGGTGCCAGTGGCAGAGATCTGGATGGTACAGGTTTCAGCAGCAGCTTGATTCCAGTCGATCTCAACACAGAACCCTTACTGCGCCCATCTTCATGAGTGATCCAGACTATTCAATCAGCAGCTGTGGTCTGTTTCCACCACCTGAAGTCAAACTCAGAAAGGGTCTATAACCCTTCTATTGGTCTTCCAATCTTGTCACTCAAGTTGAATGGACGCTGCCTCCTAATAAACACCATCAGATGTTCACTTAGCCAAATCATTAGTGAACCAAGATGGGCATTTAGGAAGATCTTTATAAATCAAGGGTCCCATTGAGCAAGTGGCTTTTCTTCAAGCGGTAGAGTGGAAAGTAATTGTCCTCACGAGTGTAGCTGCCACTGTTTCATGTAACATCAGGCCAGTTACACTTAAACATCATTTTCACATGAAGAGCGAGGCCTCTTAGGTACTTCCCTTGTTAGTCATTGAGTCTAAGTTGACAAACTCAGAAATAAGGATGTCATGAGACAGGTGATGCTCTTGTGCTGGGAAATGATGTCTCTGAGTACTCTAATTCTTTAACTAATCCTGTGATTCCCCTTTCTCCTCCTAGTTTTCTATTTTGCTTCTGTTGGACCCCATAAGAGGAGACAGGGATTCTCTCTCTATATGTGGCCATCCCTGAATGGATGAATTCCCTCAGAAACAGTGTTGGGTATTCACAGTACGTGCATGTTAAACATCAAGATCCATTTTACATTCAGAAGTGGAAGCCACAAAAAGAGTACACTGGATTGGCCCAAGGACCTCAAATACAAGGTCAGGTTAATTCCCTTTCCCACTGAGAACTTGGCGTGAATTTGATGAGCTGAATTCAGGAGCTCCCTCCCGCCACAGGACCCACTGCAAAGGCATTTGGTGGAGTGCAGGGCACAGGGGAAGGCTGGAAGATGCGGAGATAGGGAGGCTTTTTCTCCCTTGACCTCTAGTGTCAAGCTCAGTGCAGGCAAGAGGGTGCTGCTCTGTCCTCTGTGTGCTGCCAAACATCTGACAAGGCCTCGGACACAGAGGCTCCTTTCTTTCTTCCCCACACATGTCCCTATAGCTCTGCCCCATTGCAGATTATCCAGCAGTGGAGAGCAGCTCCGTATTGGCAAGCAAATCTTTGCATTCACTTTTGCATTTAAGCGTCTACTTCCTCGCTGCTCAACCAAACAAACCTCTAGTGTTTTTGGCTCATCCGAAGCTCTGTATTGAATAGCGGGTTTCTTATTGCTGACACCTTTTATTTCAACTCTGGGAGCTACACAGCCACAGCAGCATTGCCTTCTAGCTCCGGCAGTGGGACTTGCTGCCTCATTATCGTCACAGCATTCCTTTTTTCTCCTACCCAGAGGAGAATAGGCAACAATCAAATCACCATTCAACGGTGTGTTTCAATTTTACCTCTCATTGTTCAGCCTCCTTAACCGGATACTTAGAGACCCTTACTCTTATCTAGCCCATTACTTCGGCAAGAGCCTATGCTACCCAATCCCAGAGAATGTGCCCATAGCCCCAAACCCAGTTTGCAGGGTCCTTGACCATCCTCTTATGTAGAGTCATTTTAAACACGGCATACTCATCAATATTCTGTATTCATCACCAAAATTGTTGGGTCTAGAAATCAGTTTTAGCCTACTTCCAACCTAAAATGTTAGCCTATTAGTATTTCCCAATGCAGGCAGAAGACAGGAGAGCCCTGGATGAGAGTCAAAGGACAGGACAGCAGGCAGCGTGCACGTCAGCCCCCTTCCCGCCAAGTCCCATGAGGGCAGTGCGGGGCCAGGGGATGCTAGGTGGCTATTGCACATGCAGTGGGTCTGCATCATATCAATAGATGAGCAGTATTGACCTGGGAAATCCACATCTTTCAGAGCAAACAGGAAGGAAGGTTCTTCTTGGTTCTAGAGGGTGACATTACCTCATCCCTCTAAGTTACTCACTACAAACACAACCCTGAAAAGTGGCCCAGATACACAAAGGGTCAAGCCTTGCAACCTTGCACACAGGTGTGCGGGATGCTCTGAGTTCATGGCAGACTACCTCTCCCAACACATATAATATTCCACATTTCCCCAAGATCACAAGTTTCATTTGCCATTAGTCTATACAAGCCAAGTAATAAACCAAATAAACCAAAAATCCTAGAAAATTGCACAGGAGATCAAATATTGGAATTAATTTTGAATATTTGTAAACCTGAAAAATATTAGAGTTGACCTAATTCCATTTTATATGTATATATCCTTTATATATACACACGTATATGCCAACGTATATATATTTACAAGTTCTAAAATATGTTTTATAACTGTAAGTATTTATAAATATTATATATATCATGTTTTCCTACATAAGAAAACATGTCAGGAAAAGAGTTTTGTTTATATAACAAAATTATTAAATTATTTTTTAAATTTTATAAAACACATCAGGATAAACCTGCATGAAGAATATAACTTCAACTCAATGAGGAACACAAAGTCAAATCAAAATAAGTGGAGAGAAATATTAACTTATAGGTATTTTACTTCTTCCTGACTTAATCTTTTAATTTAATGCAGTTTTAATCAAAACCCCAGTAGAATTCTGTCCTAGAGCTTGACCTGTGTATTCTGAAGCTCACCTGGAGTTATGAATTTGTGAGAACTGACACTTCTGGGCCCAGTGGAATTGAACTAGTAACCTGAAAATCAGTAGCACACATAAAGGTATGAATTTCAGGAAATGAACACAGATTATTTCAAAGTCATGCTTTCCTAAGAACAGTGACCGTTATCTGATTCCAGAGGTAAAAATAGATACTTCTTCTGTAGGCTAGTGACAGACCTCAGTCTCAGATTTGATATTTCCTTTCAAAGAATCCATTATTCACACCTCATAGATGACCCTCTTCTGTGAGG
>NW_020837950.1:64464283-64613168 GCF_003676395.1 Aethalodelphis obliquidens
ATGGGGAGCGGTGGGGAGCTGTGGGGAGCGATGGGGAGCGGTGGGGGGCGATGGGGGACGATGGGGAGCAGTGGGGAGCGATGGGGAGCGGTGGGGGGCGATGGGGGACGATGGGGAGCAGTGGGGAGCGATGGGGAGTGGTGGGGAGCAGTGGTGAGCGGCAGGTGAAGCTTCGCTCACTTGCCGGCTGCTCACCTCCTGCTGTGCGGCCGGGTTCCTAACAGGCTGCAGACCGCCGGTCCGTGGCCTGGGGGCTGGGGACCCCTGTTATGGAGGAAGACGGTGAGTCACCAAATCTATGTGAATATTTTCAAACTTACTCAAAATTAAATTTAAAAATAATTACTAAAATAAAAACAAGAAGCTACTTTTTGCTTTTTGCCTGTCAATGTGAGGGGTTTTATTTTTGTTGTTGTTTTTTAAGAATGATACCCATCAGTGCTGATAAGTGTGGTATGACAGGATTATATTTTGAATTTACATTATCTACACTGTTAAAATGTCTGGAAGTCTGTGAAAATACACTGGCAAAGCCTTGATGTATATAATAGTAGATTTTTCCCATTGCAACTCATAATTACTTTCTCTTCCTTTTATCCCTCCTCCCTCTTCTCCCAGCTCCTTCTCTTCCTTCCTTCTTCCTTCTTTCCTTGCAAGAGAGGAGGTCACTTTTGATATATTTTTTAAGAGTTTCTTTTCTCCTTTAGATATCTATGTTCTTTACCAAATTCTGGGCCTCATTACACTAAAAAGAGTATTTATTTCTAAAACTTAAGTTGAAACATAATGCTTTCTCTTAACCTAGTTTTAAACTGCATCAAATCCTAGATGCCCTTTTCTGATTTATCTTTTCTCATTTTATAATTTACAATTAAATTTACCTATCTATTTATATTTATTATATAGGTGATAGAACAGCTCCACAATATAATTCATGAATATAAAAATGGATAGAACAGTGCCTGGTACAATAAATGTTGGGTATGTTAAATATTATATGACAAATAAATAAATGCATATGTAAATATAATGACTGGCTAGGAGAGAGAAAATGAATAAAATATGTGGTCTTAGATGTCTTTACAGATTGTGCCAGAAGCCATAGTATTAGAAAATATCCATGATTACTAATAAGATGTACATACAATGGATATATGAGATGTATGTATGTATACTGTTCTAATAAGGCGGGTTTACCATGAAACTAACGAAGCTCAAACTTGGGTCCCCTCACTTGAACAGGCTCCTTTTAAGTCCCTATACCTAAAATTAAAATTTTAATTATATATTTTTTCTCCTTAGGATTTCACCCTGCATATTCTGCAGTTATATTAGCTTCAGTCCCTTCAAACCTTGTTTCATTTCTCTGTCTAAGGGTATACATGTTCCTATCATGCATGTCAGTACAAAAAAAGGAAAGATGAATTCAGCCATATGTACCTCAATTTAAAGAATGGATGTACTAAAGAACATGTCTGATTACTCAGGGAAATATGGAATGCCAGGTAATAACAGTCCTGGTTGCTGCTAACGACTGAAACAAAATCCAAGTCAACTTTCAGTTTTCCTTATTAAGAAATAAGCAACCTTAAAACAAATCAGCCAGTATTTTTTTAAACTGCACTACATTATCTATTTAATCATCATTTTGATAATATTAATGAAAGTAAGAAAAGAATCTAGCTACAGCATAGATGGATGCTATAACATCAGAGTATTACATGCTCAG
This sequence comes from Aethalodelphis obliquidens, assembly GCF_003676395.1. Classification (NCBI taxonomy): domain Eukaryota; kingdom Metazoa; phylum Chordata; class Mammalia; order Artiodactyla; family Delphinidae; genus Aethalodelphis; species Aethalodelphis obliquidens. The sequence goes on from NW_020837950.1 coordinate 64,466,013, forward strand.
GCCTCAACACACACAGTTCAAAAATGTGTCGTGTTCTATCCCTTTGAATAAGAATCAGTTTCACCTGCTGAGGCCTATTTTTTTATGAGTCACACAATTCATCACTTGCTCCTTTGTACTTACCAAACATGTTTTCATCATCATAAATCTGAAAGAGTTTAGTCGCTCAGTAAATCGCTTATGGGTCAAGAAACTCTCATATCTCATTCTGTTGCCACTGACTTGGCTTAAAATCAGATTCCATGAGATGTAAATAATACTGCAGACATTTTCTGTTGAATCTGAATTAAAATTTTGATTTTAATTAATGGATAATTCTGCTTGTTTCAATAAGTATATGATCTTGGTCAAATCTTTTAATGCTTTTTAAGTCTATTTAATCATGAATATAATAATTCTAATTTATTGAGTTATTGTGAAGATGAAACTAGATAACATTAATTCAGGTAGATCTATATGGAACATGTTCATGAATGTTATTATTAATGATTTAGTTATGTTTCTAATACAAGATACAATGATTAAGACTATCTGAAATATTTCAGGATGGGGGAACAAAGGTAAAAAAAGAAACATGAATATAATTGAACAGTGGGATTCCAATGTTGACTCTGACTATTTAGGGAGCTATGTTAAGATATATGAGTAAAAAGTTTCAAACAAGAATTTTGGATATTAGAGAAGACATTCAAACCAACTTGGCAGTGAACTTAATTGATAAGATTTTTTTAATTAACAAAAACAAATAGGAACAAGTAAAACAGTGAATATATGGGCACCAAATTATTCCTGATTTCTTCTTTTGTAAAAGTATATGAATGCTATATAAAGGTGAGATAGTAGTTTTGTCTGACCATGAATAATAAAAATTTGAAAAAATAATTGAATAAAAGATGCCAAACAAGTTGCACATTTATTTTTCTTTCCTTTATAATTTCAGATATGCATTCTAAGGTTGGTATGACTCAAAAGCTTTCTATTCCAGTATTTCGTTATATACATTTAGAAATAAATGAGTATTTCTGAACTTCATAATCCAATCTAGCAACACTCCTATTACAAACTGTGGGTAGGGGAAGAGACAGACAGGGACCAGCAGTGGCCTCAGCTGTTTCTTAAACAGATGTGCCTGTAAGCTTCCCCAAACACTTTCACGTAATAACAATCCTATTTGTTGCAAAGGGGGCTGTGAAATATATTCTTTAATACTAAGGGAGTCATATGACCCTCTGAAAATTTTATTACTATTGAAGAAGAGGCCATGGATTAAAGACATAATTTATATTGATCTCTACCAAAGTGAGGCATGATTTTTCAACATTTAAGTACCTACTGTGTGATTGTACCCTGTGATTACTTACCTAAGCTTCACTTCAATCTTAAACCTAAGACCCATTAAAAGATGGTTCTAGCTACAAATAAGTTTAGAATGTCTTTAAAGACTAATGTAACTAAATGGCTATAGAGCTCTCTACAGAGGATTGCTTACTCCAAGGGCTGGAATCAATGAAAGAAGTTTTCATTTAGTTTTGAACAATAAAATTAATAATACGTTGAGTTTTTTTAACAAGACATCTTACTAAATACTGAGGAGGACAAAAAGGTAAATGCCTGGAAATGTCAATATTAACTGCAACTAATTAAAAAGTACATGGGGAAAAAAGGTAAAAAGTAAAAACAGCTCAAGTCAGTCAAGGAAACACATTCCCGTATATAGATATTTCAAGTCTTTTATTGGATTTTATGTTGATTTTAGTAAAAAATAGATTTGAATTTTAAGAGTTTTTTAAACATAAGTTAATTATCAGTCTTTGCTTTGACCTGCCTTCAACCAATTAAAGAGTAGAGGGACTAAGACATCAATATCCTTACCTAGAGTCTCAAGTTCTCTTTTTTCTCCTCCCTCCCTCCCTTCCTTCTCAATTTCCTTCCTTCTTTCCTTCCTTCCTTTCTTCCTTCCTTCCCTCGTTCTCTTTCTCTCCCCTTCCTTCATTCCCCCCTCCCTCCATTCCTCTTTCCTCCTTTCTTTATTTATTTCTTATTACAAATTATTTTAACTGACTATCCATAAAGAGAAACATTTTAAAATTTACACACTACTACCACTACTATTACTGCTATTGCCATCACTATTACTATTATTACTACTACTAATAATAATTATAATAGCAAACATTTGTTGAGTGTTCACTGTATATTAGACACTATCCTGAGCCTAAGTACGTTACATAATTAATTTTTTATAGTAACTATATCAGGTAGAGATTATTATTCACTTCAATGTTACTTTTGTTAAAGATACCTGATGAGCTAGGATTTTGTTACAGTATATAACAACCACATGGTATTTATTCATTTTTCACAAGTAATTGTCCATTCCAAGTAACTATACCGGTGGAGGAAAAAATATGTAACTTTCAGGGATTTGACTTGAAGGAGTGGGGGGATGGAAACGCTACAGCTTTGGCTGCAGAGAATTTACAATGAGTGTTTGAAGGACTGAGTTCCAGTCCTTCTATTCTTTTGTAGAAGAAGCTAAGATCCAGTGCCTTTATAGTAACCAATTAACGTGTGTGACTCTGGAATCCTCTCACAGTATATGTGATAAAGCTCTGCAGAGTTACGTGGGCCATTCTTTCACGTGGAAATATTATTCGCCTTTGATTTTCTAGAATTTTCTGTATGTTTGATTATAAAGTCTTAACTAAATCCTCATGAGAATTTGTCAGAAGTCTCAAAATACCATGCCTGTCGTATCCATTATTACTGCTTCATTATGGATAACTAAGTCAGTGGGATAGCTCAGCACTATCTGTTTTGATACCGTCCACATTTGTATGAGTAGCTGAGCTATGTAAACAAACTTATAGAGTTCTGCAGTCGGGTCTCAGTGTATTGATTAGCTTCCACTCAGCAGCTCATGACATTTTAATACAGAGAGAGTAAAGTGTTTTTCTTTTTTGATGCTTATTAACTCTGATTATCAAAAGACATCTTTCAGCAAAATTTACTTAAAAGCAAAACCTAAAATTATTTTATCAATACTTTGATGTAGCCTCTTCTGTTTTCTCTCTGTATTTTAATTTGAATCATGAAAAAGTAGGTATGCATCTTCTCAACAGTAGCCTATGAGTGAAAGTTCAGCTCTGTAGTGAAAATTGTGGACTATGGTAACACATAGTTTTGGGTTTAGATACTGTCTTTGCTCTCACTAGCCATGTGACCTGGGGCATACTTATTTACTTGTACAGTGAGAATGATAACCTCTACCTGATATAGTTATTATAAAAAATAAATTACATAACATACTTAGAAGGCTCAGTATAGTGTCTAATTACAGTGAACACTCAACAAATGTTTGCTATGATTAGCAAATTACTAATTACTAATTAATTACTAATTACTATTAGTAGTTTTAATAATAGTAATAGTGATGGCAATAGCAGTAATAGTAGTGGTAATAGTGTTTGTAGTAGTAGTAGTAACATAGTAGTATGATAATTCCTTCACAGTTAGAAGCTCATGGTCATGAATTGGGAAATTACTTGCAAATATTTTCTACCTAATTCTAGAATTTTAAATATTAAAAATTCTGTTTCTTGGGGCTTCCCTGGTGGCGCAGTGGTTGAGAGTCCACCTGCCGATGCAGGGGACACGGGTTCGTGCCCCGGTCCGGGAGGATCCCACATGCCGCGGAGCGGCTGGGCCCGTGAGCCATGGCCGCTGAGCCTGCGCGTCCGGAGCCTGTGCTCCACAATGGGAGAGGCCACAACAGTGAGAAAAAAAAAAAAAAAAAAAAAAAAAAATCTGTTTCTTAAATTCTCAGCTATTCCTAATTAATGCTGATCTTTGAAATTTGAGAACTTAAAATTTGGATGAATATAATATTTTGGATGGTACAGAAAAGCAACCTGCGTGAAATCCAGCCAATCTGTGCATGGGTATACATAGAATTTAATTCTGCATAAACATTTATGGTAACATTTTTATACCTATAGATGACAAGTGCCTGAGTAAGATTGTATTACATATTTGATGCTCTGTTTTGTAACATATCTTTATTCCTAAACCAAGCAATTCATTTGTTAAGCAACCACTGAAGTTGAAAAACGACACTTAGATTACACATCAAAGACTCCAAGCTGTAATCTATCCTGATATCAATGAATGCCTCTCTTTTTAAAAATTCTTTTTGTGTGTAAATTCACCTTCTTCCAAGTTTGGTGTCATATATTAAAATATCAAATATAATGTGATCATTGTTTCATAAGTAAACATCTCTATTGAAAATATTCTTGAGAGTTTCATCATATTAGATTTTCTGTTGAATCAAAAAGTATGTTCCAATTCCAAAATATCAATTCCAAGCTTGTTTGATTCTTCAACGTCTTTCAGCAACTTAAAACAAATTCTATATCCCTACTGCCTTCTTTTTTGATGAATAGTAGAGCATATTTTCTGCTCGCAACCCCTTAACAGCTGTCTGGTGTTCCTTCCATCTCCACTCTAAGTTAAAACATAGTTATAAATCCTTTTAATGGGTGTACTGTAGCCTTGATTCTACCTTCTAACCAAGATGTTTTATGGCATGTCTGGGAATACACACCTTTCCAAATTGTCCCCTGCATCGGCAGGCGGACTCTCAACCACTGTGCCACCAGGGAAGCCCAAGGGAATACACTTTTAAAAAGAAATATTAGGGCGCCCCTGTCATCATATTTGGGGTTTTACTCTGCAAAGTGTACTAAAACGAGCATTGCATTTTCACCCATAAGGTAGTAAGGAACATATTGCACTTCAGGCAAAATGGCAATCATAGCCCCTTCACTTGCATTCTCTTTCCACGTTTATCATTCTCTTGACTCCCTCTCCTCTGAATCTTATCTTCGAACATTTTACCACCTAACTTCAATGCAGACCATTTTAGCAAAGCTAAATTCAGGCCACTAAAATATCTCTATCTTATTCAGTATCAAGACGTTCTACTTTATACTCAAACTTCTCTAATTCTGTGAGTGATAAAATCCTGTTTTGTTTCTTGAAATTCTCCCAGAATCTTAACCTTCTCCTCCTCCCTCCTATATGATTATTCTCTGCTTTTCCTCAATGAAGACTTCCCCTTCCACTCAAGGAAGAACTGTTGTCTTTATTACTGGTTCACATAGAATCCCATAAGCTTTCATCAAAGAACATAATCCGTGTTTGTCTTTATCACTAGATTCTAGAATCTAAGGGGGGATAGTCTCGATCAATTCTGCTCACATGGGAAATACCAGCAGTTAATATAATATAGAGCTTATAGTAGCTATATTTATAAGTGAATGAATAAATTATATAAGTTCTTATCTCACATCAAAATGTTTCTTTACTGACATTTTCCTATTTTAAATAATAACGTATCAGCTTTCCTATAATAGCTATGTTTAATAAATCCACATTTGTCATAATTTCTTTAAAAATCTATACTAATAGATATTTTCAGCTTTACCTTACATTATAAACCCACTGTTGGGTGAGTTTATTTATAGATAGCATCACGAAAGAAAGTTTAACATAGGTGAAGAAATGAGAAGTATTTCCATATGTGTTATTAAAGGTGCTAAGCAGCAGTTGAGAAAATCGAGGGATGTGTATGATTCAAGAAATAATTTCCAAAAGGTTCTAGAATACATGAGTGCAGGTGGCATGACCTTTCAATTAAACTTAGTCTTAATGAAGTATGTTCATCTATGCTTTCAATATATGTTTATTGAATTCCCAGTGTGAATGAATTGCTGTTTTTTTTTTTTTTTTTTTTTGCGGTATGCGGGCCTCTCACTGCCGCGGCGGCCTCTCCCGCCGCGGAGCACAGGCTCCGGACGCGCAGGCTCAGCGGCCATGGCCCACGGGCCCAGCCGCTCCGCGGCATGTGGGATCCTCCCAAACCGGGGCACGAACCCGCATCCCCCGCACCGGCAGGCGGACTCTCAACCACTGCGCCACCAGGGAAGCCCTGAATTGCTGTTTTAAGTGTTGGTGACGCTGCAATAAACAAGTAGAGCTGTGGGGGAAGAATTTAAACAACTATTTAGACAATTTTTAACATAACCATAACTTATGTATGGGAAGGATTGCTTTTGCATAATAAACTTCCTTTTATATGAATTTTAAAGGATTTCTTCACTGTTTATCTTTTCATACGATAAAATACAGTGTGATCAGCATACTTACCTATATTATGTTAAGAATGTTGAATGCTTTATTACAGTATTTTATATTTTCTAGTAATATCTGTTTTCAGACTATTCCAGTTTTACGTTAAATTAGACATAATTTTTCACAGGAAGTTTGCTCAAGATTCTATTTCTAGTCATTCAAATATTAAGATATTTTTCCCATTTAGCAAAACTATATTTGCTCTGGCAATTAATTTGTGAGTTATTATATCTCCAAAGAGAATATGAAATATAATAAGACTGCTTTTATATTTTACACATCATGAAACTTTCCAAAGCAATATGCCATGTGTGCTGTAGGATTTGAGTAAAAAATGTTCCTTTTTTAATTCCAAAATCAATGCTAATTTAATGGGTTTTTAAGCTCCTCTGGAATAAAACGAAGAATTTATGCTAATTGCCACAGAATCCTACAATATTGTTTTCTTAATCTAAAACTATGAAAAATTATGTAGCATAGTAAGTGTTGTAGACTGAATTGTGTTCCCTCCAAATTCATATTTTGAAATCCCAACCCCGAAGGTGACTGTATCTGGAGATGGGTCTTTAAGGAGGTAATTAAGGTTAAATGAGGGCATAAGGGTGGGTCTGTAACCCAATATGACTGGTGTCCTTATAAAAAGAAGAGACACTGGAGATCTCTGTCTCTTCATACCTGCATAGAGGAAAGGTCATGTGAAGCCACAGTGAGAATGTGGCCACGTACGTGCCAGGAAGAGGGGCCTCACCAGATCCCAACCCTAACAGCAACTTGATATTAGGGTTCTAGCTTCTGAAACTATAAGAAAATAAATTTCTGTTGTTTAAGTTACCCAGTCCATAGTATCCTGTTATGGCAGCCCTAGCTGACTAGTACAGTAAGTCACTCAGTTAACCAGTTATCTTAAATATTTGATTAGAGGTGGTTATTAAATTGCAGTACCTTTTGGATGGATAAGTGTTCAATATTATGTCCCTTAGGTTTTTGTCAAAACATACCCAAATTATTCAATACGTATTTAGGTATATGTTCTTCCCATTTCCCAAATAACAGACTTCCTAAAAATGACCATATTATCCTGATAAGTGCTGGTAGTTAAAAGTACTGTATTTCCTTTTAAATTTTACTGATCTGTAGTCCATAAGAAATATTACTATATTGAAGAGCTTTTATCATTTACAACAGTTCAAATAACGTGGTTTTAAATATACTTATGCAGGAACAACTAATAACTAATAATTAAAAGAAATCACATGCAACTCTTGGAACAGTTTCTTAATTGCAACTCATTAAACAAAATTGCAGCATATTATCTCTATTATAATACCCAAAATAGAATTTTGTAATCATCTTTCTGTCACTCTTCCATGCATTTTAACATTAATTTATAATATCTGATATTAAAGTAACTTTTATAATCAGGTGGACTTTATGTTATAACTCATACAATCTAAGTTGTTTTTAAAGCTCCAAACTTATTAGTAGGGTAATAGTAGAATTTTCAGTCAATATTAATAGCTCACTCAAGGTTATAAGAGCCAAGCTAGATGAATGCAGTTTCTATCATTTGCATATGGTCTCTTTTAAACCAATTTTTATGTTTGTAATAATTCAGTCTACAATACTTTAATATGCTATATTGCTAAGGGGAAAAAGGGATACTACTTAAAAATTACAAAATAAAAATGCCATGCTAAAATGAATTTGTGTCTTCCATTATAAGTAAAGTCTCAAACATTTAAATGGAAATCACAGATACTCTGATATAACTCAATTTTGTGGGTTGGCTAGACTGCTCTAAGTCTAGTAAGCATATATTGAACTTACCATTTATTCTAAATACTAATAAAATTATGCAATGACTAGGGAAACTGTAGATGCACATTTACATGGAGAAGCCATTATCTCTTATTGAGTTTATATGTGTTCTGACCATGGAAAGCCAATGTTGACTACTGAGAAAGTAATCAAGCCATGGAAAAGAGAGATTGCACCAAACAAAGAATGCAAATTTTAGATGAGTTTTTAATTGTCTTAAAGAGTTTAATAAATACGTAAAAAGCCAAAATATCTCATATATATAAAGGCAATCTTTGTCCACATTTTCTATCCCTGCTTATAAGTTTCCTCAGTGTAAGGATCTTATCTTTTAGTTTGTTTATGGCTGGATGTTTTATAAAGATGTTTTATTGCAAATCTTAACATAAGATATCTGAAATCACCCTTAACGTGTATATTAATATTGTTGAAACATCCAAGTGTAATAATATCATGATATCACCATTTCATAATGTTTTATCTCTTTCCATTTGATCTTCCACTTCTCCAAAGAAACAGGATCAATCTGATGTAAACTTTTCACTTATAACCCTTCCCACCATCACACATATCTAATCAAAGCTGATCTTCATGACAGATGATTGATTGATTATGAAGACATGTGTTCCTTTGTCCTCGATTTGTCTTTTATCAATTCTTTATATTCCAGGCTTCTGTTGTGTGTGTATGTGTATGTGCATGCTAGAAAACCCATTTAGATATCTTTTTTTAATACAAATAAACACATAAAACACATAAAAATAAACTAAAAAACCCTGTTCTATTCCTTTTTGCCACTTTAGTTAAATATTTTGCTCTCTGTTTACCTGGAGACAATCATTGTGTGTTCTCCATTTCCTCACTTCCCATTTCCTTTTCTGTCCACTTCAGTGTCTTCCATCCCATTACACATACGAAACTACTGCGGATAAACTCACCAAGCAGAAAATCCTACCTTTATCTTGTTAGACTTATCTTGCGCCATTTGATGTGGTTAATGATTTTCTACTTGTGGAAACAAAAAGCTTCTAGCATTTACTTGATGCCACTCTCTTACCACTCTCAGTTTTCTTTGTAGCTCTTATTGTCTTTTTTCTCTTTTTAATGGCTTCTTTCTTCACTGATTTAAGTAATGCTGTTCTCCAGTGATCTAGCCATAGCTCTCTTGGCTTTACTCCTTCTCTGAGTGTTTTCAACCACTTCCAACCCATGGCTTTGGCTTCTACTTATTGCCTGTCTACTCCTGTTACCTTTGCTGAGCCACCGTCATCACTCACTTGGACTACTCAAGTATTCTACTGCTCACTCTTCTTCCATATTCCGCATTGGTTTATTCTCACATTTCTGTACACAGTAGCCAGGAACGTCTTTTTAAAACTATAAATCAGATCAGGATAAACCCTTGCTGGAAATGCTCATAGAGATTCTCATGATTCTAAGCATAAAATTCAACTTCCTCGCCATGCTCTTATCTGCAACATTGGATGTTATGGTGTTCTATGTACCCTCTTCAAGACTGGGTCCCTGTTCCCTCAGATGCTGCTAGCACTGGCTCCTAAGTTTCACAGCTTAGCTCCTCCCCAGAAATTACCTTCATTCAAAGAGCCACCTCATTCAGTGGGAAGCCCACGTTCAGTGGCAGGTGTACAAAGGCCTGGCCCCTTTGCCTCAAGCCTTACCATCCCAGCTCCGCAGCTGCCCACCTCACCCCTTACCTCTGTTCCAGTTCCCCTCCTCACTCTGCACAATGATAATCCCTTTGCTCCCATACATGTGCTGTACCTTAGATCAACTCCCCAATAGACTTTCTACACTCTAATCTCTTATTCCCGGGATCTAAAGCACCTGTTCTGAGGCCATACATCACACAAAATTTTACCTGTCTTACTACACTGTTTTCCTGGGTTTGTTTTCTTTTTTCTGTTTTGTTTTATTTTGTTTTACCTTAAAAGTATATTTCCACTTGCACTTATTCCTACCTGGAAGAAGTTTTCCTTTTATCTTTACCATTTAGGTCTCGGTTCCAATGTGACCTCCACAGAGAGACCCCTCAGGAGTAAACCCATCCCTTCCTTGTCCTTTTTCAAATTCTACCACGTTGAAAAATCCTTTTTTTCTACATGCACATCTTACTTTCGGAATGTACCTTTTTTTTATTTCTTTGTGTATTATTACTTTCCCTTTCAAATAGAATGTAAGCTACCAGGAGGAAAGGAATCTACCTCTTTTGTTCACCACTGAATTGAACATAGGGCAGGCATGTCTTAGTCAGTTTGAACTACTATAATAGAATACCATAGACTGGGTGGCTTAAATAACAAACATTTATTTCTTATAGTTCTGAAGGTTGGGAAGTCCAAGATTAAGGTGCCGGCAGATCCGGGGTCCAGTGAGGGCACTTTCTTCCGTTGGCAGACAGCCGTCTTCTTGTTGTAACTTCAAATGTGCGTGTGTGACGGGCGTCAGGGGTGGAGAGAATGAGAGAGAGAGAGAGAGTTCTTTCCTGTTTCTTCATATAAGGGCACTAGTCCCCGAAGATTTCACTCTCATAACCTTATTGCCTCCCAAAGGCCCACCTCCAAATACAGTCACATTGGGGATTAGAGTTTTAACATATGAATTTTGAAAGGGATCAAAATTTCTGTCCCTAGCAAGGCATATGGTAGGTATTCAATAACTATTAAATAAAGAAATGAATGCATATTAAAATCCTCAAATCATTCCAGAATGCCAGAGTCACATTTTCAAGTATCTAGAAGCTACAAATAAATTTCAAATTCATTATGTACAAATCTGACTTAGTAAGTTAATTTCAACGTTTCCATTTAAAATTTTTGATTTCCTGAGTTGCTGGATATCCCATATCATGTCATTTTACTACTTGGTCAACCAAACCAAATTTGGGATTATTGTTGCTTGAGATAGTACATTACTATTTTTGACCCCTCTGGTTTTCTTAGCATCTCGTCATTATAAATTTGCCATGAAAATGCTGTAAAATCTGTCAACCCATTATCACTTGATTTCTACCTACTTTATTCATATCCACTGACACAATATGAAATCTAGCCTCATCTTCTCTCCTCTGGACTATTATAAAAGCTATATAACAATTTTTACCCCTCTCATATATTTTCCCAATTTGTGCCAAATTATTTCCTGCTTAAAGGAATTTAGAGATTTTTATTGTTAATAATTAGATAAAATCTTTTAAAATAACAGTGTATGAATGCATAGTGTTTAACATTTAGGTCCCTGTATAGATTTCCTTTCTCATCTCTTGCCACTCCCATTCTCAGATCCTATTCCGTGGCCCCAACAATTAGCAGAATTTTATCTCTCCAAATGCACTTACTGTTTCCTTTCTTGGAATTCCTTTTTTTTTCCCTATTCACCTAGAAAATTATTAAGATCTCACTAAAATACTACTACTTTTGCAAACAATTTCTGATTTCTCTAGATTTAGGAATCTTTTCTCTGTGGTTTAATAGGATTTTGCTTAAATTCCCTTTACTTATTTCTTTGCAAGTCTATCTCCTTCAGAGACTGGTGATATTAAGACAAGGGTTCTGTCATATTCATCTTTGTCTTACTAGTGCCAAGTACTGTGCTTGGCTCTTACACTGCACTCATAAAACACCAAGAGAATAAATAAATGTATGATGAATGAGGAGCATGACAGGGTCAGAGGAAAAAATGTGAGATAAGAAGTTACATTTTTTTCTCAGGAGATTGTAAATATAACGTTAGGAGAACACAAAAGTGATTTATGATCAAATAAAAAATAATGAAGTTGTTTAGGTTGGAGGGAGGGTCAAAGGATTAGTAATGTTTGGTTTAAACTCCAACAGGTATGTACAAACGTATATCGGAATGGGATTTAAAGTTTTATTTGCAAAGGCTATTAAAGCTAGCATTTCTGGAGAACTTACACAATGAAGGTCAAATTAGATATTCAAATGAATAAAATAAAAGGATATAATGGAATGATAAGTACTAGGAATACACATTGTGATATTAAATGCCATTTGTTTTTATGAGATTATTCATTTCAGGAAAGCCAAATCCTATTTACTTTATGATCTTTGTTTTCTCTAATGTCAGAATAGGTCATGATTAATTAATGTCTGAGAAGATATTTTCAATATCAATATTAGATTGTGTCCAAACTTTGGCCTCTAGTTAAGTGAGGAGGAACTGGTATCACAATTTCTCTCCAGTGCTTTAATATCTCTGTATTACTATATCTCATCTCATGGTTATTGTGATGAAATCACATATAAAATTGAGAAAACAATTTTTTTTTTTTTCTTTTTTTGCGGTATGCAGGCCTCTCACTGTTGTGGCCTCTCCCGTTGCAGAGCACAGGCTCCGGACCCGCAGGCTCAGCGGCCATGGCTCACGGGCCCAGCCACTCCGCAACATGTGGGATCTTCCCAGACCGGGGCACAAACCCGTGTCCCCTGCATCGGCAGGCGGACTCTCAACCACTGCGCCACCAGGGAAGCCCAAGAAAACAATTTATAAAAATGTTTATAAAACAAAATATATAGAAAATAATATTGTTGAGTATAAATATAACTTGTTGGTAGAAAAGAATATTCCAGGCACCGAAAAATTAATAAAACTTAAGGAAAGATTAATTAATTTACTCTTTAAGTGTTTTCTTAAAAGGCACAAATAAAAATTAAAATAATACATATGTGAGTATGTATATTTAAAGAGATAATGTATAAATAATTCCGAAAATCATAAAATGAAAATTTTGGTGCTAAGCAGTAGATAGCAATTGTATAAAATATCAGAATCAGATATTTATGGTTTCAAATATATTGGTTCTCTACCTTTCTAACTGTGACCTCAGGGAAGTTACATCACTCTTCTTAGGTTTCCTTGTAGGTAAATTGGGACTCTAATAGTAGGCATGTAATATGGGTGTAGAAAATAAAAGAGATGGCAATGCATGTGAGAAGCTTAGCCAGGTTCACAATGATAACAGTTGTTAAAATTCTCATTATTCCTGAACAGTATATAGGAGAAACCTACCTTTAATAATACAGTTCTGCCTGATTGCATTTTGATAATTTATATTAAGTAGTAAAGAGTGAGTATTTTGGCCAAGCAAGTCCATCTGAAGTAATTATTAAATTATAGTCACTATAAATACAATTCTTGAATTTGCCAATATACACATGAATTATATACTTTGAACTTATTCATGTCTAAAGCAAATAGTAATTGTAGATGAACAGCTTTGATAAACTTAGATGTTCTGGAATTTTCCTTTTTTACGACCACACTGAATACTGATATATTAGAGTATATAAACTATGTTTTCAGGCCAAAATCCATGATGGGGTCAGCACTGTCTGGTGTCAACCAAAGTATATTTGATGAATGAAAGAATATAATTTATCTGAAAACTCTGGTGCAACATCTGAAATAAAAAGATTTATCACTTGTCATTTTTAAGTTATAATGATGCAGTTAACCCTCTTTACTTTGCCTCAAAGGAATTGTCACAAACATATTATTGCAGATGATATAGAATCATCTGTATTTTTTGAAATAAAAATGCTCTGAAGATCCAGGTTGCAAGAAGGATGACCTTACAGAGGACACCAGTTTGGAAATTAACAGAAATGAGAGAAGGCAGAAGATGCTATAGCTGTATAAATGAACTGAAAAGCTCAAGGAAAAAATAAAAATAGAAGGGGAAAACTAAGAAAAACAGAAACAAGTTAATTAAAGTGCATCAAAATCATACATTATTAAAATTATAATTCTTATATCTAAAAATAAATAAAAACATCCAGATTATTTATTTCTTCTTCACTGCATATAAACCTGATGTCTTTTTTTTTTTAAGACAAATCCATGAAAATAGCATTTGTTTTCTCCCTAAATTGCAGAGATTTAGTCTTGCTTTGTAGAGCCCCTCAGGGAAGGGAAGTTGACCTGAAGGGGAGGAGGAGTGAGACAACACCTGTTGTTTATAACTGGAGTTCAATGCCATCCACCAAAATTGAAAATTGGATCAACTAGATCTGGTAATGTTGATCCCTCAACCTACCCCTCATCCAGGGAAGAGAACTGAAAATAAACAAAGCAGTTCAACAAAAAGCAATTTAAGACATCAGTCTGTACCTTTCACCTAATAATTGAAAAGTTTGGGTTCAAAGAACTTTTCCTACTATGTACATACAGTGGTTTTAATTTTAATCTGAAGGATTTTCAACAAATCACAAATTTTAAGTGGAAAAAATGCAAAAAACTCATAGGCTATAAATTCCTTTTCACATTTATACATTTCATATTGAGTGTTTTTTAATAATTTAATCTCATTTATATATAAATATTAATTTAGGCCACATTTTGCAATCTTAAAAGCTTCTTTTTGCAAATTATCTCTCTAGATTGTTACTATTGATCAAATCATTCAGAGAGAGTCCACTTGTTTTATTCAACATTCCAACCACTATTGTCTTTGACAGTTAAAAAAAATTTCTCATCCATATATAGCAGGATTTATTGAATAGCAAATAGCTAAAGTAGAATAAAGCAAGCATTTTCTGATGTAAACATATTAAAATAGTAAACATGTAAAACATCTCTCTTAAAGTTAGGTTTGCCTTACAAAATACATAAATTACCAGATGGAAAGCCATTGTGAAAGAAGAGTAACAGGTTATTATCAGATACAATTAGTACACAATGAGTAAAGTAGGGCAGGCAGCTCCCACCCAAAATTTTATAATTTGTATTTGAGTTTTTTACTCTTTACCTATTGTATACATTACTCAAGGGTGTGTATTGGACTAGAAGTCATATCTCTTGATGTCTGGTCCAGGGATCTTAAGAAAACCATGTTTTCTACATAAAACATTTTTTTTTTTTTGCAAATGATGGTGATGATAATTAGGATGATGATGGTGATAATGATAATTTAAAGCCACAAAAGAGAAAAGATTGGTAAAATACTATAATATAATGTAAAAGAACAAAGATAATGAGCATAACAGATGACTAAACTAAATTGAAAACATGGATGGAAATTAACAAAGCACAAATAAGTTTGGTTAGCAGAAACATGAATAACACATCTTTAGATTTATTAAAATAATTGTTTTCCTATCCTAATAATTGAAAGACACACAAATGACATAGATTTGGATTTTTCAAAATTTTTATGTCACCCATATCACATGTGAGGCAATTTCTCATTTTTATTCAGGTAAATGGAGGATTAGTATTTAGTTAGCCACAGTTAGAGAATAATGTTAATTACATGTACAATACTCTGTCTAGTTGAAAAATGAATGTTCAGGGGCTTTGTTTAGAAAGTCTCAAACATCACATTTAACTCATTTATTGATTTGTATAAATTTTCTAATTATTTTATCCATGTAGAGGTCGAGATTAGTGGGGGGCAAAAAACCTCATTTGTGTGAATACAATTTCAACTCTAAAAGGAAGGGATACCTTTTAAATCATTTCAACAGAAGTAATTTGTATCCTCGGGTCAGGACTGCGTCAGCCTTAGTCATGCTAGATTGAATAATTTGCCTTTTAATTTTTATCTGTGTCTGTAATTTGATTATCATTAAATGAACCAGAAAATAAATTTGCTTCAACAATGAAAACCCACAGGCTAATATGTCAGGCTTTGAACAAGATTTATTCTTTTATACACACACACACACACACACACACACACACAAAGAAAAAAATCTAATAAAAGGCAAAATAAAAATTCTCATTATATAGCTTCAGGCTACAGACTGAAAATTGGAGAAATAAAATGCATTAAGGCCTAATGCTTAAAACATCTAAAAAGTTGTATAATAATGTAATAGTATACACCTGGCCAAACTCTGGAAAGGATTTCAGAAAAGCATGGGAATCTTCCTCGTGGCAACAGAATCTGTGGCCTCAGCCCCACCACCCTCTATGTTCAATTCTCAGTCCCCCAAAGGGAATGATGATCTCTTTTTGGTAGTAGTTAGCACAACAGTTGTAATTGTTACCTGAGTCCTCCTGTAATCCAAGCATTGGTAGAGTCTGGTCTTTGCCAGATACAGGTATCTCTTTCCAAGTCACATTTGCTTTTGTCTTTTTCTACTCTTGCCTATTCCTCTGTGCTTACTTCTATAAGATTTTGCCTCTGCTTCTTGTAGCCATTGTCCCTAGCATAACTGCATTCTACATTTGCAGCATATACTAAACCTTTGTGGGAATTGAGAAAAAAGCTTCCCCTCTGTTGTGATCACTCTGCAGAATGGACCCATACCCAAAATTTGGTTTGAGTATTTAACGACAACACATGTGCACCAAAAGGAAATGAATATTTTTATTATAACTCACCTAATTAAGAAAATGGTGGCTCCCAAGCAGGACTGAAAATGGATTGAGAGAGTCAGGAAATGAGACAGACTCGGGGTTTTACAGTGATTAGGGCAGGGGGCCAGAGTGAGTATTCCCTGGAGGCAAGGTGTGTTGGTTGAACTTCCTACTGGTACCAAAGGAGAAGCACCTGGGATTTCTTATCAGCTGCCCAGATGTAGAGTGAGAGGAAAAAGGAAATGGATGTGATTGAAGGCTGTCATCAGTACAACCTCAAAAAATGGACACCCTTTATTACACACAGACATAAATTTTTTAGAAAAGTGTCTCTTCCGAGAAGGCGTATTATGAAATGGCATGCCTTCCTCCAGGACAAGGCAGCTCACAAAGTGCACAGCTTGAGTAGTAATACTGGTTGGATTTCAATCCCTAATTCCACCACGTTGGTCAGTGACTTTGGGTAGGGCACAACCTGCATGACTGTTAGGGGATGCATGGATGGAATGCTGAAAGAGCATGGCTTTTAAGGAGAAAAAGGATGAGGGCCTCATGGGCTGATTACTGAGATTTGAGACAAGTCCATGGGAATTGGTAGCAATATGTTGAACACATCATATGGTCAATAGGGTAGTAAAATTTTCTTTACTGCATATTAATGAGAAATAATTTAGGAGGTGCTTGTAGGGAGAGTTCTAGGATGTAGGTTCAAAGACAGCTGCACAAATATTGTCATGAGTATTGCTAATATTTCTCCAAGTATGGACACTTCCTCACCCATCTGTGGTATGCCTCAAGTTGATCTCATTGTAATAAGTAGTACTATGATTTGTCCTCAATAAGCAGAAGATTCCACCCCTTCCAGCTTTAAGTTACAGAGATATGCACTTACACTAAGCATAAAAGGATAGAAATTTATGACTGCTATGGGCAGAAGCCAGTTAACTCTTTAGAACTCTGGCCAGGTTGCCTTAAAGATGAGAGAGGTCAGAAAGACTAATGCCCATTAAGAATGAATGGCAGGCTTCCCTGGTGGTGCAGTGGTTAAGAATCCACCTGCCAATGCAGGGGACACAGGTTCGAGCCCTAGTCCGGGAAGATCCCACATGCTGCAGAGCAACAAATCCAGTGTGCCACAACTACTGAGCCTGCACTCTAGAGCCCACGAGTCACAACTACTGAAGCCTGTGTGCCTAGAGTCCATGCTCCACAGAAAAGAGAAGCCACCGCAATGAGAAGCCCACGCATCACAATGAAGAGTAGCCCCCACTCGTCACAAGTAGAGAAAGTCCACGTGCAGCAATGAAGACCCAACACAGCCAAAAATAAACAAAATAAAATAGTTTAAAAACCCAGCTATTCCTTTGTATACAAACATATAAAGTTCTTCTTAAAAAAAAAAAAAAAGAATGAATGGCAGTAGTTGGGGCATCTTACAGCTCATCCCCTCCTGCAGGCCATTACCTTATTGGTCCTTCAAAAATGTCAGCTAAAGGTCTCAGAGTTGTTTTTAGTGTGTCCTGACTGCTAGAAAGAGTTTTTCCCCTTTCAGGAAGAAGTCCTTGTGATAGGCAAACTTATTTGAAAAAACATATATGAGGCATTGACTAGTAGTAGGGCTCTTAACTGCTCTAAATTGGATTTAATATGCTAACAAAGGTGATAATCTAGAAAATAAGAAACTCATCAAACATAGTACCTATAGTTAATGATACTGTATTGAATACTTAAACTTTTGCTATAAGGGTAAACCTTATGTGAAGTATTCTTATCACTAAAAATAATAATAATAAAATAAAAAGCATAAGACGAAACCTTTGGAGGTAATGGGTATATATGGCATATAATATGGTGATGGCTTCACGGATGCATACTTATTTCTGAACTCATCAAATTGTATGCATTAAATATGTATAGCTTTTAGTATGTCAATCATACATACTTCAATAAAATGATTTTTAACAAAAGAAAGGAAGGAAGGGAGGGAGGGAGGGAGGGAGGAAGGAAGGAAGGAAGGAAAGAAAGGGAAGGAAGGGGAAGGAAGGAAAGGAAGGAAGGAAGGAAGGGAGGAAGGAAGGAAAGGAGGGAAGGGAGGAAGGAAAGGAGGAAAGGTAGGAAGGAAGGAAGGAAGAAACTCACCAAAAGAAATCTAGATGAATCTAGATAAATTCTTACACCACTGAAAACTCTCCTTGCTCTTATGGTAAAGTTGGACGAGAACTTAAAAGATGTTGTACTGGCTAAAAGGGCAGCAGATGTGCCGGAATAAAGTAGACTCCTCAAAAAAATTATCACTGTGCAAGTGAAGACTGAGAAACCAATGAGCTCAAGGCCCCAGATCTCAGCCAGAAAGCAAAGTGGCTCTGATAGCCAATGGGCTTGCATTCAGGAGTCTCATAGGATGGTAGCAAACAAAGAAGCTGTTCTTAATGGGTGCAGGAACCCCTCTGCAACTTGGAACAGGCTACAGGGGAATGGTAGAGGAAGAGCTGTCTCCCAGGTCTCTGGGGAGGATTACAGGCAGCCGCTAGATATGTGCTAAATTAGAAGCACAACTTTATAGTACATTTAGTATGTCTCTGTTTTCTATTTTATCAATTTTTTGCTCTGATTTTATTATTTCATTCCTTCTGCTTGCTTTGATTCGTATTATTTTTTCTAGTTTTTTTAAGATGGAACTTAGATTATTGATTTGAGGTAATTGGACATAGAAAGATAGCTAACACTCTCATATAAAGCATTGGGATGATCTGAATCCAACTCTAAAAATGTACATTTCTCTATATCTTTGAAATATTTCCAGTATCCTAGGTTCCTTTTCTTTCTTTATGTCTCCTTTTTCTTATGAGAAAAAATCGTATTTACAGAATGATGAGTCCCTTTTTTTGTGTGTTATAGTTTTATATAAATATACTAAAAATGTGAAAAAAAAAAAAGAGGCACAAACAAAACCCACAAAACAACAATAAAACATGAGCTCAACTTGGGAATAATGTTACCCAATAGATGGCACTATACTCTTTGTAATGCACTACCCAGTGTGATCAAGATAATGTGATATGAAAAACTCTTACTGTTTCTCTGTCAAATCACAGATACAAAAATAAGCATTTTCATTTTTTGAAACCAGAAAGTGGTCTCTAGGAAATACAAAAGAATGAGCTATTTCTAATAAGTCTTTACTTCATTGTATTTAAAGCAATAATGAATTTAATCCATAGAACCAGTTATTATAACTTATCAGCCTTAAAATATATAGTTTAATAAAAGGACCATAATTCTTATATCAAAGAAGATATTTATGTGTCTGAAAAGCAGAATGGAAAATCTAAATGTCAGTAAATTGCACACTAACATTAGAAGCATTATGTTTATGTATATATTAAAATTTAAGAAAATTTGTAAATACAAGGATATCAGAAAAAAACACAGAATTTTTTTTGTCTTCATTATACTTTTTATTTTGAAACTAGGGTCTGATGGTTTATTTCTTTGCAACAGACATATATAGTTTTGAATTATATGTTTGAGCCATATGATGTTATAATGTATATTGAATCTGGCCCAGACATGGGTATTAATTGAGGTTATTAAGAAAATTCACAAAAAAATACACTACCTGAATAAAAAAAAGTCATGCCTTATACTTATTGACTTGAATATATAAATGTCAATTGAAATTTCTGTATCATGTTTAGACATAATTTAAAACTTAAACCGGTGATAGAAAATATTAGGATTGAATTTACATTCAATCCATTTTCCAAAGTATTATTGAGTGATGGTCGTGTACTATTTGAAGTTAGAGATTTTTTTCAACTTATTAAAACAAACCAAAGAAGGAGTGACTTATAATTCTAATAGACTTTATTTTTCCCCTCTCTACCTCAGACCTCAGCATTCAAATGTTTTTATAATCTGTGACTTTTTGCCATTTCTCATGATTTTCCAGGTAAGCACTGGACTGCAATCAAAGTTTGTCTTTTAATCTCATTTTAAAATTCTATGATAATTACTCAAACTTAAAAAAACATTAGAGTGTGACTTTCAGCACTGAATGTTTGTAGAAAAGTTCAGGGTATTCTGAGAACAAGGTGATCCTATGTTCTTATGTTTATAATCATACCACTCAAAGTATTATTCATCTTTCAGAAAGCAAAGAAACATAGAAGTATTTGGAGTTAATATCCCTTTTATAATTCAACTGAAAACTGTGAGAGGTTATTTTAACCAAACAAGAAATTAATCTGAATGAAGGCCACAAGATGCTGAAAGATAAAGAACATAGCAAGCGATGATCATTAATCCTTGTAATATAAATATGGCTAAAGCCAAAAAGATAATCACAGTCCTTGGAAAATGTGATATAAGTGCTAAATGAGGACTCCATAAAAGTCCTCATGTAGCACTTATATCACACGTATATTCGTTATATGGAGCTGCCTGCCTCATTTCTTGGTCTCAAGTTTCCTTCCTGGTTTGGTGGGCACTTTTTGTTCCCTCCATCCTCCAACACTTGGACAGTCCTAGCCTAGATAAGACTAATTCTATGCAGACAAAATCCAAGGACTGCTATTTTTTATGTGAGAGCATAAAAAGAAAGGTGCTGATTTTGCTGAGAAATAACAGTGTGAGAAGAAAACCTATAGATTTCATATTTTTATAAAATATTTTCTATCATTCATATGATCTACTTATTGTGCATCTCATAATTCACATTTCAATGTTATGTAAATTTTATTGAATTTTTTAGTGGAGTATTTAATTAAAATATTAAAGTTATGCATGTTAAAATTATAATCAATAATAAAACCAATATTTAATTTTATCTTACAATTATTAATGTATGTTTTCACAAACATTGCCCTTAAGGTCTTATTCTGTTGATTACATATGAAAATTAGTTTCTGTACATCAGTCTTTCTTCAGATTACATAGTGTGTTAGAAAAATTGTTTTTAATATAATAACATTGTTTTACTTCAAACTGTAAAAGAAAAATAAGAGAGAAATCATTGTTATCCTACTCATAATTAATGATTAAGAGCACTTTAAAGGACTTTAATTTTGTGAGTGGAAAGGCACAATATTAAAAATGTTACTTCAAAGATAATATCTAAAATATTAACTGTCACCACACTAATTTTTAGTTTTCCAGAGCAGGTTTAAAGTAGTGAACATTTTAATTCTAATATTTAGTGCATATTCTTCGAAGGGGATGATAGGTGTAAGTATTTCACTTGAAACCAAATAGGACATTATTTTTACCTGTCTGAAATGCTTCTTGTGCCTATTCACAAAGCAACCCATATAATCAACTTCAGAACTTAATAATATTGCTCGAACGAATAGGAATATATGAAGCAAGATTAAAGAAAACCAAGTGGATGTAATAGAGCACTTTGCTTTTGCAATTGGACAGGTAAATATTATTTCTTGGGATGCCATAATCCAGCAATTAAAAATTTTAAAATTAATTTTAGAAATCTTAATTAAAACAAATTATGATTCTATTATAAAGAATTGCCAAAAATACTTTTCTGGAATGATTGTTGCGTATTATCCTGGATGTTGCATTAAAAGTTAGGATAACTTTTCTCCATGATTTAGCTGAACTTTTAGTAGCTGAGAAAAGTCTCAATATGTAATTTGCGAATACTTTGAAACTATTTTATACTGTTAGCATAGTGTTTGCCATTTTTAAACATCCACAATATCTATTTTGAAACATGCTTACAAGTAGCATATGTAAGCCAATACATATTACAGAGATATTAATATAACATATAATAAAGTATTGGTCTGTCATAATGTATTCTTTATTAACCTATACTTCTATTAAAAAATAGCTATTTTATTGCTAAAAAAATCTAATAACTAGATTTTACACATATTTTCACTGAAGTAAAATTTACATACCATGAAGTGAACAAATCTTAAGTGCATTAGTCAATTAGTTTTTAAGAATGTATAGACTTGTACAACAAAATACACCTACCAAGAAACAGAAAAATTCTATTATCCTAGAAGCTACCCTGTGGCTCTCCCAGTCAAAATCCAACTCAGAGAACACTCAAACTCTCCTTTCTTTCAACATTGGTTAGTTTCACTTAGTCTATAAATCCCCATAAATGTAATAATATAGTTTCTTCACTTTTTAAAATTTTACTTTTTTTCAGCATAATGCTTTCCAGATTTATTTACGTTGTATGTAACAATATTTTAATCCCTTTGTATACTGACTAGCATTCTTCCATATGAATTTGCCACATTTTTATTATGGACTCACCAGTTGATGGACATTTTAGTTGTGGTTTGTCTTTTGTGAATGAACCTAGTATGTACATACACTCAGAAGTCTTTTTTTTAGAAAATAAACACATTTCATTATCAATCATATTGAGTAGTCCATGTGCATTTGATTTTAATGGTGAATGTTCCATGTGCCATTAAGAATGATATATATTCTGCAGTTTTTGTTTTGTTGTTCTTTGTCAGTTAGGTCGGGTAGGTTGATAATTGTTTAAACCTTTTATATCTCTTCTATGTTTTTTCTTTGATAGTTCTATCAAGTATAGAGAGAAAGATATTAAAATTTTCAACTGTAAGTGTATGTTTCTTTATTTCTCTCTTTAGTTCTTTTTGGCTTCGCTTTAGATATTTAGAATCTCTGTATTAGGGCAAATTAATTTGGTTGGTAGGTCTTCCTGGATATCAACTACTTTATCATTATAAAGTGGCCCTCAGATCCCTGAACAGATACCTGTTCTTGGACCCCTTGTTTTCATGTCTGCTTTTCTATTTTAATATAGCCATTCAGGTTTTGCCATGATTAGTATTTTCATGGTGTATCTTCTTCCATCCTATTACTGTTCATTTGTTTTTTAAAAAAAAAACATTTAAAAAATGTTGTTCCTTTTTTTTTTTTTTTTTTTCCTGCGGTAAGCGGGCCTCTCACTGTTGTGGCCTCTCCTGCTGCGGAGCACAGGCTCCGGACGCGCAGGCTCAGCGGCCATGGCTCATGGGCCCAACTGCTCCGCGGCATGTGGGATCTTCCCGGACTGGGGCACAAACCCGTGTCCCCTGCATCGGCAGGCGGACTCTCAACCACTGCGCTACCAGGGCAGCCTCAAACTGTTCCTTTTAAAAGTGATAGAATTCCATTTAACGTAGTTAATTTACACAGTTTGGATTAGATCTACTATCTTGCTCTTTCTTTTCTCTTTGACCCTTCTGTTTTGTAGTTCCTTTTATTCCTTTCATTTCTTCCACATTGTGGATTAATCTAGTATTTCTTAGTATCATATTTCATCTCTTTTATTGGTTTTTCAGCCAAAGGTATGTGTGTGTGTGTGTGTGTGTGTGTGTGTGTGTGTGCGTGCGCGTGTATTTACTCTAGGGTTTAAGTATGCATATTTCACGAAAAAATTTATATTACTTCACGTAAAAAGTAAGATCGTCACAGCGATGCACAGTTGGCCCTTGAGCAACATGGCAGTTAAGGGTACCAACCCCTGAACAATCAACTATCCACTTATAACTTCACAGTTGGCCCTTCCTTTCTGCGGTTCTGCACCCACAGATGCAGCTGGCTGCAGAGCATGTAATGCTGTGGTGTTTATTGAAAAACGTCTATGTAAAAGTGGATCTGCACAGTTCAAACCCATGTTGTTCAAGGATCAGCTGTATTTTCATTTATTGCTTTTTAGTCTTTGTAATTCCATCTGGCATTGTGAACTTCTTTACTCACGCAGCAGTTTGACAATTGGTGTTAACTGTTCTCTAAATGTTTGGTAGAATTCACTGGTGGGACCATCTGGTCCTGGACTTTTCTTTGTTGAGAGATTTTGATTGCTGATTCAGTCTCCTTACTTGTTATTGATCTGTTCATATTTTCTATTTCCTCATGATTTACTTTTGGTAGCTAATATGTTTTAAGGAATTTATCCATTTCTCCTAGGTTAACCAATTTTTTGTGTATAATTATTAATAGTAGTTTCTTATGATCCTTTGTATTTATGTGGTATCAGTTGTAATGTCTTTTATTTCTGATCTTAGTTATTTGGGTCCTCTCTCCTTTTTTTCTTAGTCTAGCTGAAGGTTTGCCAATTTTGTCGATCTTTTCAAAAAAACAACTCTTAGTTTTATTAATCTCCTATTGTTTTTCTAGCCTCTATTTCATTTCTTTCTGCCCCAGTCTTTGGTATCACCTTCCTTCTGCTAAATTTGGGTATAGTAAGTTTGTGGGTTTTTTTCTAATTCCCTGAGATGTAAAGCTGGACTGTTTATTTGATGTCTTTCTTTTTCTTAATATAGGTATTTATCACTTTAAACTTTCCTCTTAGGACTGTTTGCAGCATAGATATTGACATGTTGCACTTCTATGCTCGTTTCAAGTAATTTTTGATTATCCTTTTGACTTCTTTTTTGACCCATTGGTTGTTCAGGAGTGTGTTGTTTAATTTCCACAGATTCACAACTTTTGACTACTTATGGACAGGCAAGACTTTTTAATTGCCTACATAATTAAGGAAAATGGAAGACTTTCTCCCTCAGTATTAAAGTTATTTTTAATATTGATTGGTTCACTGCAGTGTTAAAACCAAGAATAATTTTTATGGTATATTTGGTTTTTCTAAATTTTCATATTATGGCTATTTTCACATTTAATATACAATGACATACATTTCATATTATTTTTAGGATCAAATTTAGAATTTCGTCATATTTGAATATGACATTTGTTTTAAAGTCCACTGAAGAAAGAAAACTTATGTCTGTTTCTTTAATATATGCATAAAAGTAATACTATAGTGCAAGCATTAATATAATTTAGTAGGTGTTTCATGTATGCTTTCTCTTATTTATCACCTATGTGCAATACCCTTGAAGCATGTATTCTGGATCTCTAAAATTATTATGTATATAATTTTGTCACCACTGATAATTTATTATCTTGTTATAAGTAGCCATTAATTTAACATTCTCTTGAGCTCAGGGCAACAGAAAAGATATGCAGAATCCATTTTTCACAAATAAGCATAAAAAGGATTATTGAAACAGGAATGAGTTCATTAGCAGCAATCCAATTGTGAAAGATGAATCATAGATCAGTGACTAACAAAAAGCTCCTTGAAAGGGTTAGAATACTGACTAGAAAAGCAGGGGTACTCTGGTGGCTGGCATTGATTTATCTTATCTTTAAATTGCACACATGATATAGGTAAGTTCAAAAGATTTTAATACTCTTAATCTCATGTATAGCTAATATATTTTTAAAATAAAATTAGACGCTTTATACTTCTCTACTAGTGGATATGCATATATTTTTTAGATACAAAAGCAGAAACTAAGGTATCAGATTTTTATTGTTCTTTGCAATGTGAACTTGACATATCAAAGATTCCTATCATGTGTTAGATGTATTTTTTCTCTAAACTTCTGTTCTTCACATATTCCTTTGTGGCTATTACTAGAGCCAACTTACACTGGCCACGTAGATCATCTGATTATGCTGTCATCAATTATACTTCAAATTCACACATTTCTCTCTTGACCCTGCTTACATTTCACGAAACTTCTTTGAGTTCCAAATACCCTGTAATATTGTAGTGTGGTCATCGAAGTGTGTTGGAGCATAGAAACATTCTCTGAGGGGTGAAAAAAAAGCTATATTGTATTTTAATTCTAAAAATGTTTTTAAAAATCTGTCTTTTTATGTAATTTCACTGTAATTTTTTTATAGAAACCTTAAAATGAGGAAAGGTCAATTATGTAATACATGTAATGAGGAAGTTAAACGAGACAATGCAGAAAGTGATTTCTCAGGGAAAATCAGTTTATGTGTTTCCTGCTCTTTAATTTTAATGCGTGACTCCTGAGGATTCTTAATTCAGATGCTTTGCTTAAATTCAGCCACACTCCCGAGGCAGCAAACACTACTCAGAGGACTGATGATCTCTATTTTTGCATAAAAACTGAAGCACACTTCCTCTAGCCCAGGCTGGGGACTCATTCCTGTTCCTGCCTTTCATCAGCTTTGTCCCAGGGTGAATTCCCTCTTGTTTCCAAGGAAAATTTCAATCTTCACCTCTAGTTCCTATAGGTCTGTGTGTCAGGTTAAAATATTGTCTCCAAGCTCTCTGAGGTTTGGTTGCCAGGGCAAGTATAGAGCATGCCTGAATAACAGTGAGAGATATAAGCAGAGAGAAGCAGAATAATGAGGCTAAAAGTTCATGGAAAGAAAAGGGAGGTATAGATTAAGAAAAAAGGGAGGTTCAGATACTGAGGAAAAAAGAAAGCAGATTTTGTTTTCATCAGAATATTTGAAGGTTCAATTCACATATTCCTTTTTTTTCTGTTTCTCCCAGTCATAATTAAATTTCCCTTTCTCTGTGTTTGCACAGCAATTTCTTCATATCTTTTCTGTAGCATTTACAAAAATGTCCCTTAAGTTACTTATTTTTTGTGTGTATGTGTTCTCTTCCTCCCTCAATTATAACTGCTTCGTAGTATGGATATGTTTCTATATTGTGCAATCCTCAAATAATCTAGGGCACTATTTATTCATTGATTTGAACTGACCTCTTTTGACTGGGGAGGACACATGCATATATTTTCTGCATCTTCCCCCCAACATGTTATCAGTAAAAAGGCAAGTTAAGGTAAAAGCTGGTAATCAGCAACACATAAAAGAAAAATACAATCCAAGGAACAGAAAGAAGAATAAAATATAGGATAAAAAAAAAAAGATTAAGCAACTTGATAAGGAATTAAGTCATTTAGGGGAAGACATTGTCATATCAAGTGCTATGGACTGAATTGTATCTTCCCCCCTCATTCATATGTTGAGGCCCTAACTCCACCATGTGATGGTATTTGAAGATGGAGCCTTTGGAAGATAATTAAATTTAGATGAATCCATGAGGGTAGAGCCCTAATGATGAGATCTGTGGCCTTGTAATGAGAAACACCAGAGAGCTTGAACTTGTTCTCCCTCTCTCCCTCTCTCTCTCTCTCCCCACCCCCCTCCCTTCTCCGATATGAGGATACGGTGAGTAGGCAGCCTCTGCAAGCCAGGAAAAGAGATGGCATCAGAACCCAAGCACACAGGCACTCTGATCTTGGACTTCCAGCCTCCAGAACTGTGAGACAGTAAGTCTCTGTGTTTAAGCCACCCAGTCTATGATATTTACTATGCAGCCTGAGACGACGAAGACAGGTTTTGGTACCAAGAGAAGAGTGCTGTCATAACAAATTACCTAAACATGTGGAAGTGTCTTTGGGACTGGATAATGGGTTGAGGCTGGAAATGGTTTGAGGTGCATGCTAGAAATATGGATGTTAAGGATGATTCTGATGAGGCCTCAGCCAAAAAAGAGGAACATGTTGTTGAAAACTGGAGGAAAGACAATCCTTGTTATATGTGGCAAAGAACTTGGCTGCTCTGTGTTGTAGTGTTTTGTGGAGGAAAAAAATTGTGAGTGATAAAATTGGATATTTAGCTGATGAGATTTCTAAAGCAAAGTGTTGAAGGAGTGGCAGTGTGCTTCCTCCCGAATACTTATAGTTCTTTATTGAGCATTTTATTATTTTTAATTTCCGTATTAAAATACATTACAAATTTAGCACATTAAAACAATGTTCATTTGTAATATCACAGTTCTGTAGGTTAGAAATCTAGGCAGGCTTGAATGGTTCTCTACTTAAAGTCTCACAAGACCAAAATCAAGGTGTCAGCCATTGTGGACTCTTATCTGGAGACTTTCGGGATCAATCCTCTTTTCAAGTTATTTGGGTCCTTGTGGGTGTAGGACTGAAGTACCCATTTCATTTCCATCTGTCACCTGGGAGTTGCTCTCAGCTTCTAGAGGCTACCCACCCTTCTCATCCTGGGCCTCTCCATCTTCAAATCAGAGTCAATATATTAAATTCTTCTTGTTCTTCCAGTCTCTCTGACTTACTCAACTGTGACCAGCTGTAGAAAACATACTGATTTTTGGCTGACTAATGTGATTAGATTAGGAACTTCTGGATAATCTCTCTTGTGATTAACTCAAATTTAAATGAATATAATCTTAATTACCTCTGCAAAAGCCCTAATCAGTGTATTTATTATGTCTCATAATATTCATCTTCCCAGGGATTAGGCAAGAAAACTTGGGAGGCCATCTTAAGTTTCTGACTATCCCAACACCTAGTCACTCATATATTTTGCAAATATTTTTCTTAAGTTCCTTCTTCTTTTTTCTTTCTTTATAACTACTTGATTTCTTCATTTTATGCTTAAACAATGAAATTCTCCTATGTATAAATGAAAACTAGTCAAGTAGAACCCATCAAATTTGTTAATAACCTCTACTTTATACATGAGATTCACTTCTGTTATAGTGTAAGATACAGATATAGATACTATATTTTCTTCCAAATGATGGTGATTAACTATTTAGAACAATACCATCTATAAACATGATTCTGTTTGTTGCAGATTTAAAATTCCCCTTTATCCAAAATGTTTCAAACCTCTTGATCAAATTCCACATTTTGGGGAAAATTTTCTTCCCACCCTGAAACATCACCTGGTTCAGTTTATCTTTTTAAAGTCTTCAATTATGTTTTTCTACAAAGTATTATTATCATCTGTATAGGCTAAAATACAGACATTTTATTATTCCCCAAAGACTTATGGCAGAACACAGAGTTTAGTCTAGGTTTGTAGTTTCATAAAAGTAAAAACTTAGATACAGTGCAAGTTTTACTTTTTGAGTTTATTCTTAAATAGACAAATACAAAGTGAGTGTGTCAATACTACCTCTATTTTTGTATAGACCATTCTAAAGAATCCACTTTAAGACTAATAAAACTTGCTATTATGGAATATAAGAACAGTGCACAGAAAGCAATCATATTTCTGTACACTAGCAATGAACAATCTAAAAATAAAATTAGGAAAACAATTCTACTATCACTATCTTTAAAATAATAAAGTTGACCCTTGAACAATACAGCGGTTAGGGGTGCCAACCCCCTGCACAATCGAAAATAACTCGTGTAACTTTTGACTCCTTCAGAAGGTAACTACTAATAGCCTGCTGTGGACAGGTAGCCTTACTGATAATATAGTGAATTAACACATATTTTGTATGTTATATGTATTATAAACTGTATTCTTACAATAAGATAAGCTAAAGGAAAGCAAATGTTAAGAAAATTATAAGGAAGAGAAAATACATGTACAGTGCTGTACTGTATTTATCAACATCATAAGTTTACATTGTCTGTTTACAAGATGAATTGTCTGTCAGTACCTACATCAATATTTTCTTACACGATAAAAACCACTGTAGATGTTATACATATTATGAACACTAGACATCAAATGAAAAGATAATGTGAAAAAGAAATTTTTATTAATTTACAGGTATAGCAATTCATGCATTGATATTAAAGAAGCAGCAGTGTGAGTGCATTATGGTAGCCTAGTATAATAAATATGATTGCTTCGCAATAGCTTAACCTATACACTAATGAATGAATTGTTCAAAAAATTTATGGCGTACAGTATTATAGTCATGTTCATAATACAGTACTGAAACTGTTACATTAAAAAAAAAAACAAAACTACCTACCTGTAATGATAGGCTGATATGTGGTTTCTCCAGTTACGAGAGAGAGGAATACTGCACGGTGTTATTCTTTCAAAACAAAGTTAGTTATAAAACAGTAAGAAAGCTAATTCATTGTTAATTTTATACTAAATATCATTCATCTTCTGCCTATTTAAAAATAGGTTATCCATTTCAAAACAAGTCTTGCACTCAATGAATAGTTGGGTGATGATGATTATGATGACACAGAAATTCCTCATACAGTTCTATCCATACCGTTATTAGATTTTCACAGGAAGATAGCCACACAAACACACAACACATAGTTTATTAACTGTACAGCATGGTGATTATTCACTGTTCATTAAGTGGATCATCATAAAGGTCTTCATCATTGTAGTTTTCTATGAGGAGGAAGCGGAGGGGCTGGTCTTGCTGTCTCAGGGGTGGCAGTAGCCAAAGAGGTAGAAAGGGGTGGATGGTGAGGCAGGCACACTCAGTGTAACTTTATAAAAATACATTGTAATTTCCGTCTGACATTTTTGTTTTTTCACTTCTCTAAAAATGTCCCTATATGGTACTAATCCTTCTTCCATCATTTTCTTTAGTTTCAGTGCTCAAATCATAGAAGGGTCCGTGTTGTGAAAGAAATCAAAAGCAGTCTTGAATAATGGGAACCCTTCTGCCAGATTGTCCGGTGTCAATTTGTTTTCTGGCGCTGCCTACTTTACATCTCCTTCATCGTCTGGCACTGGTTCGGAAGCACTCATCTCCATGAAGTCATCTTCTGTTATTCCTCTGGAGTGGTGTCTATTAGCTCTTGAGTTTCTCCAAGATCTGTATCTTGAAACCCTTCACTCCTCACCTTTTTTTGCCATATCCACGGTCTCGTTCATGATTTCCTTGACTGGTTCTGTTGTAAAGCCTGTGAAACCATGTACAACATTTAGACATGGTTTTCTCCAGCAGGAATTTACTGTTTTGGGCTTGATGGCTTGGATGTCTTTTTCTGTAATAGTGATGGATCTTCAGTGGTGTAATCCTTCCAGACTTTCATGATGTTCTCTCTGTGGGTGTTCTCTTCCATAGCATTGACTACCTTTTCCATAAAGTACTGAGTGTGATGAGCATTAAAGGTCCTTATGACCTCCTGATCTAGAAGCTGATCTAGAGACGTTGTGTTTGGGGACAAGTAGACCACTTCAGTGTCTTTGGTGTTGAACCCATGGGGTTCTGGGTGGCCAGGGGCATTGTCCAATATCAAAAGAAGCTTAAAAGGCAGTCCCTTACTGGTAAGGTTCTTCCTGATTTCAGGGACAAGGCATCAGTAGAATCAATTCAAGAAAAGGGTTCTCATTTTCCAGGCCTTTTTGTTGTAGTACAACCAAAAGACTGGCAGCGGGTGTTTATATTTTCCCTTCAAGCCTCAGGGGTGAGCAGCTTTATAGATGAGAGCATTCCTGATCTTAAACCCAGCTGCATTTGCACAAACAGTAGAGTCAGCCTATCCCTTCCTGCCTTAAATCCTGATGCTTGCTTCGTTTTCTTCCTAATAAATGTCATTTGTGGCATTTTTTTCCACAATAGGGTACTTTCTCTGCATTAAAAACCTGTTCAGGCAGATATCCTTTCTCCTCAATGATTTTCTTAACAGCATCTGGGACCTAATCTGCTGCCTCTTGGTCAGCAAAAAGGTACTTCTCCTGTTATCTTGACATTTTTTAAGCCAAATCTCTTTCTAAAATTACCAAAATTACCATTTTTTGCTGGCATTAAACTCTCCAGCTTTAGATCCTTTACCTTCCTTTTGCTTTAAGTTGTCGTGTCTTCACTTTTTCTCAAGTCATATTAGAGTCCATAGGTATACCTTTCTCAGAGCAATCCTGCATCCTCATAAGAGCTGCATTTTCAGTACGATGTAAAGAGGTATGTATTCCCCCCAAAGCGCAAGGTTTTCACACCTGCTGGGGTAGCTGCAGTAATGGCTTCACCGATTTTCTTTTCTTTTTTAAAAATTGTCCTTATGCTGGATTCATGTACTATGAGATGGTGGGCATCCACAGCTGAAGACATCAACCTATGGTACATATCAAGCAATTCAACTTTTTCTTCTAATGTCATGTCTTTTCTCTGCTTTTTGGGAGCACTTCCAATATCACTAGTGGCACTTTGTATGGGTCCCATGGTATTATTCAGGGTTTATCTTATTCATTAAACGCAATGAAAAATATACGAGAACTTGGAGAGATCACCTTTTACAGTGATATGCAATTTCTGGAGAGATGAACTGCTCATGTGGAGATGACTAGTGTCACATGGAATTTTAAGTGGATACTCACAACACTTGAGTTAACCATAATAGCAAAACTTACTATCCAGCTACAGTAATCATGATAGTCTGGTACTAGCACAAGGATAGATACATAACTCAGTGGGATATGTTTGGGAGTCCAGAAATAAACCCTGACCTTTATTATGGGCAAGATTTTCTTGAAAGAATTATGTTTAATTGTTTTGCAATACTTTCTCTAAATCATATTAAATTATATCTAAATATTGAAAGATAGCAGTATGATTTTATTTTTGATAATCGTTTTAATGAAGCTTAATAGAATTATAGATACGGTGACTGTTCATTTTAAACATTTCTATTCTTATATAACCATTTGTTCTTTTCCTGATTAATGTTATTTCTTCCCTAAAGACTCTGAGAGAATAAGCTGTAGTTTTAAACTTTAGGTTTTGTTTGGTTTTGTGTTTGTAGTTGTTGCTATTTGTCTCTTGAATCAGTGGTAAAGCTTCATTGTCTAAATAAGGAGTGTAACTTTAAAGCTAAGATACTTCTCTCTTAAGCAGGACCTGATCAATGAAACAACAAGATTATAAATTGCCTGAATTTTAGTAAATAATTCCAGATGGTAATTATATTTTATATAGAAACCAGAAAGAGAAATTCAAAATATATGCACATTTTAAAGATTTTTCTGAAAACATAAAATATAGCCTTTTCCTCATTAGGCTTTTCACTACAGAAAAGAAGCTGGAAAGGGACCTCTAAGTCTAAAATAAAGGACAATGTAATCCATAATACTTATCTGATTATAAACTGATTATATTTCCTCCATGCCAGCATAGAGACTGAAGTGGAAGGAAAGGAAGTGTCTTGAGTATCAATTTACTTATTATCTCTAGTGAAATTAAATAATGCATGAGGGACTACAAATTGTAATAATAAATATGCATTGAAATACTTAACAATGCAAAGAATAAGATGATCTTTTTACAGACAAATAATTTTCAGCTTTTTAAAAGTTAGATTACCCAGATGATTGTATGGTTAGCATAAGTATCAAAAAAGGTATGTTCGGGAAGAGTAATCACTTTTATGCTAAACCACAACAGATTTCTTATGAAATGCTTCAAAAACGGAGTTCCACAAAATATTAGATGAAAACAAACAAAAACAAAAAGGGAAATAAGGGCTAATAGCTAAAGATACAATGCTTCTGTAGGCACATTGACTGTATGAGTTTAGCAACCATTGTGATTTTTTTTTTGGTATGTTATTGTTTGTATTGTGGTTAATCCTTATGCTTTATAGTATTAGATCAATGTTTTTTATCTTCTACAGTTACCACTGGCATAGTCCAAACACTTAAAATTGATAAGATATTGGTGCTCTCCAATATTACTTTCCTGCCTATTTTAACATTATGCCTTCAAAATATAATAATTAGAAGTGGATAATATAATGGTGATTATGTACCACAATCATCCTTCAGTGCTAAGCTGCTTACAATACTAAGATAACATCTATGTGACTGGTTATTAAATTATATTAGGTTATGACACACAACATGAAACTTAGAAACACTAAATATATTTTGAAGCTGAGTCTAAAATAATGTTAAATAGCTTGGAACATAAAGCAACACTCAGTTTTGATTTCATCTGTCTGGTCAAATGACATTTGAATTGAGTCTCAACTAAATCAATTGGAAAAAAAAAATCAAACAAACAAACAAAAAAATGTACTCGCTGCCAATCCCATATCATATGCTTCACATATGGCTTAGTTGATGTAATCCTCAAGCATGTTGCAGATTTTAATAGCACTGACTTTGAAGCTAAGTGTTAATAGGGTTTGGATAGCATCCCTTACTCTGAGTGATCTTGGGGGATAATGCTTACTTTCCTTAAAGTTCAAATTTATCACCAATTAAAGGAAGATGATCACAGTAACTGCCCCATGGAATTTTGAATAAAATCAATGACATATGCCTTGTAAATGTTTTGGTAAAGAGTCTGGTACATAGTGAGTATTCATTAAACATTAGCCATTACCTTTATTATCAGTAGTATTCTGTAAGTCTGTATTTGTTTCTAATAAAACAAGTTCCTATGTTGTACTTTGAGCCTCGGGGGAAAGAACATTAAAAAATGTTTATTAGAAATTGAGACTGAGGGGGTGAGATTAATATATATGAGGGAGATTAGGAGGAAGGAAAGAGGAGGAAAGAGAAAACAATACAACATATACCAAAATGGTAGGTTTTATGATAGACAGTTTATATTCAGTGGGAACCCAGATGTTCAAGAATTTAGTGGAAACTGGTAGACCAGCAAGGAGAGGGCAATTCAGTCTGATTAATGGAGGAATTCAAAAGTTATGGGAAGACATTATTCTTGAGCAAAGAGATGCAAGTATAATTAAAGAAGATTAAATTTGATAGTAGTGCACAGTGTTAATTGAAGGAAGAGAGGTTTAAGGTGGAAGATAAAATACTCATTTAATCTAGTAATGTAGACACAGAGAATATTACTTGTTGACAGTGATAAAAGAGTCATAGGGTTAGGTGAAGTTACATGTATTGTGGGTAAGTGTGTATCTGTCTAAATTACCATAAAATTCAGTTTTACTGGATAGTTTTGCTATATACCCCTTGTCTCAGTATAACTTTTTAAAAAGTTCTTTGCTCTCATAAGTCTTAGTTTGAATATATGTCCATATGCATGCATATGGATACATACTTATGTGTATACATACACATATATGTACATGTGTGTATGCATATGATTGTTTACCTACTTATAAATTATCTTCAATTATTGAATACATATAGATTTTTAAAAAATGAGTAATACCTTACCACAGCCTTTGGGTTAGAATATCCTAAATCTTATATTTGTCTGAACTTTAATTACTATTGTCTTTATATTTTGTTTAATTGACACCACACAATTGTACAGTTATAAGTGAAAAATATAAATTTGGGGAATGGTGGTTTCTTTTAAACTTATTTTACATTTACTCAGCTTAAGAGCAGAAGTTTACATTCTAGAATAATAAATTGTTTGCATACTCAGTGTTTTGGGGTCACTGTGTGGAAATGAGATGGACTTCTGCCAATTCTAGAGCAGATGTCAAGGATGATGACACCCACCAGACTAAGGTATTTTGAGAGTAAATTTATTTTTCACACAACAGATACCTGGAAAGCAGGGCTGGCCTGACTGAATAGTAGGGGTGCGTTGGGTCTTTATGGGAGAGGATGTGACTGAGGAAAAGTTCCTGTGGTGGGCTGGGGAGCTGTGAGGTTTAAATTTCTCACCAGTGCCAACGGAGGAGATTAGCAAGAGCTTATCCACATGTTGGGTCAAAGAAGAAAAAGGAACATTAGACTCACAAAGAAGTCAGTGGTCAAACATTAAAAATAAATAGAGTCCTTAATACACACAAACATTAATTTTAATACCATAGTTACTTGAACTATGAAATGTTAACAAAAATAGGAAACAATAATATTATAATTTCAAGAATAGCAGAAGTACTTAGTAATTAGAATTGACAAAATATATTCAAACCATTTAAATATCTTTGATTGACCTGTACACCATTGTATATGCATTAAGTAAATTTTAATTTTAGATGTAAATTTGTTTACAATAGTTGGCCTAAAAGAATTTATGGCAAAGGTAATACTATGTTGTGTACATTTCTAAATGTAAGTCAAATGGAGACTATATACTTATTAAAAAGTAAACTATAAAGGCATACCTTACATCATTATGTTTCTGCTGTTAATAACATATTGGCAATATTTAAAATATATTATTTTTGTCTATATAATCAGATATTTGTATTTTATACGTACTAATTAAATTTTATATTATAAAGATGGACATTTAAGGAAGTGTCTATATTTTCCTGACATCATATGGTTATTTGAAAAAGTAAGGAATATTAATTCAATGATAGTCTAGGTAGCAACATATTAGATTCAGAAGAGACAGGAAAGGGGTACAAAATTTAACAGTGAAAGCAATTACTGACATTATCCCCAAATATACATTTTCTGGTAAGAACATATGATCATTTCAAGAAGATCAATTCATATTTAGCAAAAGAACAAATGAATCAAATGAAAGGAACACGAAAATGATACCCATAGACATGAGATAAATTTTTAAAAAAGAGCACATTGTACAGAATAGTTCTAAGAACAAAAATGATTTCCTCAAAATTAATTTTTTTTCACCTTCAAAATTGCCTGACCTAGATCACAGTTGAGAGATGGATCAGGTAAATAATGTCAGGAAAATATTTTGGAATTATGTGACCCTATTTCAATGTCAAGAATTACTTACCATGCTATTTGTTGTCTAATACAGCTTTTTCCCTCTAAAGTATTCTTCTAAGG
Source organism: Aethalodelphis obliquidens (assembly GCF_003676395.1). Lineage (NCBI taxonomy): Eukaryota > Metazoa > Chordata > Mammalia > Artiodactyla > Delphinidae > Aethalodelphis > Aethalodelphis obliquidens. The sequence continues at coordinate 64,502,673 of NW_020837950.1, forward strand.
CACACATCAGCATGAAGCCTCACTAGCCTGATCTCACTGGCTTCTGATATGAAGTTGAGATCAGGGACTTCCCTGGTGGTACAGTGGTTAAGAATCTGCCTGCCAGTGCAGGGGACAAGGGTTTGAGCCCTGGTCTGGGACGATCCCACATACCACGGAGCAACTAAGCCCGTGCGCCACAACTACTGAGCCCGTGGGCCATAACTACTGAAGCCCGCGCGGCCAGAGCCCGCACACCGCAACAAGAGAAGCCCCCGCTCACCACAACTAGAGAAAGCCCGCGTGCACTGAACACCCAACACAACCAAAAATAAATGAATAAATAAAAGTAAAATAAAATAAAAGTAAGCTGAGATCAGTACTACAGAAAATGTTCCCTCTCTCTCTCTCATTATTCAATTTTTTCCCTCAACCAGATAATCCCCATTAGTGTACAAACGTGAAATTTCTCTAATATTAAAACCAAACAAAACACTCCCTTGAATCACATCTCCCTCTAGCTAATAATCCATACACTTTCCCATGCAGAAAAAAATTCTCCTAAGGGTTGTCTATATTTACTGTATGTAATAGCTCACTTTATTTCTTAAACCCATCATAATCTGATCTTAAATCATTGTTTTTTAAGACCATTAGTGACTGCCACTTTGCTATATCCAGATTTAATTATCAGTTGTCATTTTACTTGACACATCACTGAATGAGTCTGCCAAAAGATGTTGGAAGTATAAGTTACAAGTATGTAAGTACATGTCTAAAATGACATTTTATATATCTCTTTGTCCTTCTAAGCTGTACCATATTTGTATAAAACAAATAAATGAACATGGAATTTCACCCTGAAATCAGAAGAGGATTTTACATATTTTAATGACGTGATCAGATTTGTAGGTTCATATGGATAAAATATAGTCAAGTAGAAAAAATACAAAGACCTTGGGGAAGAAGAAAATAATTACAGAAAGATGTATGATTTCTATAAAGAAGAAAGTAATCTTCCTAGATGATTGACCTGGCCAGAATTTAGCCTATAAAATGTATCACCTAAGACATCACCTCACCATTAATAGGCCACATTTAGGGGTATCAATGACCATAATTATAAATTTGTGTATGAAGTACATATGATATAGCCCCACTTCTAAGAGGAGAGGCTTTCTGGATATGGCAATACCAATAAGAGGTGTTTAGCAGAGATTATCAATCACACTGATAAAACATGGGTTTTTTTAGGGGGCTTCCCTGGTGGCTCAGTGGTTGGGGGTCCGCCTGCCGATGCAGGGGACGCGGGTTCGTGCCCCGGTCCGGGAGCGTCCCGCGTGCCACGGAGCGGCTGGGCCCGTGGGCCATGGCCGCTGAGCCTGCGCGTCCGGGGCCTATGCTCCGCAACGGGAGAGGCCGCAGCAGTGAGGCCCGCGTACAGCCAAAAAAAAAAAAAGAAAAAAACGTGGGTGTTTTGCTTTCAAAATTATTTTTTCCTTTCAGAAAATTTCAGACGTGGTATTTATATTAAAATGTGGAATTACTTGTCATTAAAACTTGATTGATATGATAAGAGTATTATTAGGAAAATGCTTTAAAATATAACAGCATGCACAATATTGTAAAGTTTATTAAACTAATTGATTGCCAAGTTTTTATATTATTTGTTCACAAAACTTTGGAATTTCATGCACTGCATCCTTAACAGCCTTCTAATAATATAGCTGTGAAATTTGCAAAATATGAAAGAAATTTGAACTAGAAATGATCAATTTTAAAAAGAGAGGTTTTAGTTTTGGGGAAGAAAGTAGTAAAAGGGAATTCTTTCATATTACTAAAACTTTTAGGAAAGGATATTACTATGGAAGGATTTTTTTAAAAGGCTTTTCCTTTTATTTATACCAATAAAATAAAGATATCAGTGACTGATAATACATTTCAAAGTATAATTTTCTTGCTCTGATTAATGCATGTTTAGTGTAAAGTTCAAAAAATGTCTGAAATTCTTAAATATTTATGTATTTCAATTTCTCATTCCAATATTTTACTGGTCAGAAACTAAGAGAGTCAGAATTTTGTGAGAAGTTTTATCCAACAGAGTAAATGTATTAAGTAGGAGAACTTGCCCTAGAGAGATTAAAAGACAGATTTTCCTATCCAAAAGTGTCATGGAAATTTTATGTAAGAATCATATAAATGTCATGTATGTATTTGTCATCCTCTTAAACTCTCTCCAAATTTAAATGTAACAATTGATCTTTTGATGATCCTTTAATCTATTGGTTAAATATCATATATGATACATTTTTATGTCATTTTCCATATTTAAAACTGAAAAAGAAATTGGTCTGCAAACGATATCTGGGTCTTAGTATATTTTTCAAATTTCATTATTCTAATGACATTTCTCTCTTCTATTCCTTCCCAATCCATGAATACCACTTTTTAAAAATCTGTAGCCGAGGCTAAATTCCTTCAAGAAGCCAAACCACATTATGCTTCTTACTTCAAGCATTCCCAAAGTTGAATAACAGTATCTTAATTTTACCATTGTAATATAATAAAAGTAGTGCTTTAAATTGTTAAGGGAAAGGGCTCTTGGAACCCAGGGCTTGAGTTCAGGTTCTCGCCCACATTTACTGAATTTGGAAAAATAGTAATAAAAATATAAAACCTGTTTCCAGTATCCTTTACAATGAATGACTGCCCCTCTAGGGTGTGTTGAAGTTTAAATAATCTAGGTAAAGACAGTTTGTTAATTGTAGCAAACCTTAAAAATGTTAAAGATTCCTACCGTGTTGATTTGGCATTTGTATGTTTAGTTATTCATATTTAAATTTATTCCTCTTTTAAATGTATGGGTCCCTTTATTGATGTCAGTGACAAAACTAAGTCTGCTACAACACATACAAAGGCTATTTATTCATAAACTTGCCACAAGGGAATCCATCTGCCATCACTTACATTTCAGCAGGGGTTTAAAGGAATTAGACAGGAGAGTACATTTTTATAGAGAGTAAAAAGAGGAAAAACTGAGACAGTCTTTGATTGGCAAGCTTTCTTTCAAGGTGGGAGTTTTGAAAGCAGGGAGACACTCTAATTGGTCATCTGGAATGTTTGGCAGACCTTGCTTGGCTACAAGGGGACAAGTTAACAGTTTGGGGTTATTTCAAAAGAGAAAAAAAAAAATGTTCAGTGTTAGAGACATATAGTTTTCCCTGGCCAGCTCTTTCCTGGAACAAGTCGGGGGTCGACACAGTGCTTTTCTGCTGTCACAACGTCGTAGTCATGAAGGTCCTTTTGTGGAGTGGACTGGCTGCCATGGCCGGCCGTTTCTCACTGAAAACATCAACGTGTGTAAAATACTCTCTTCAGCTTTATAATTTTATTTGACAACTGCTAACCATATGCTCAGCATTCATCACTCCCTACTCCTTAGTGTTTGCAGCTTTGGTTTATAGATCATCATCGGGTTCTTCCTACCATGCTATGATGTCCTCTCTGCCTCAGTCAAAGGTTTACTTTTCATCTTTCTCCTGACCTAAAAATATTTCAAAAGTTCAGTGATGTTGAGCATTCTTTCATGTGTTTGTTGGCTGTCTGTATATCTTCTTGCAGAAATGTCTGTTTAGGTCCTCTGCCCATTTTTGGATTGGGTTGTTTGCTTTTTTGATATTGAGCTGCATGAGCTGCTTGTAAATTTTGGAGATTAATCCTTTATCAGTTGCTTCATTTGCAAATATTTTCTCCCATTCTGAGGGTTGTCTTTTCATCTTGTTTATGGTTTCCTTTGCTGTGCAAAAGATTTTAAGTTTCATTAGGTCCCATTTGTTTATTTTTGTTTTTATTTCCATTTCTCTAGGAGGTGGGTCAAAAAGGACCTTGCTGTGATTTATGTCATAGAGTGTCCTGCCTATGTTTTCCTCTAAGAGTTTGATAGTTTCTGGCCTTACATTTAGGTCTTTAATCCATTTTGAGCTTATTTTTGTGTATGGTGTTAGGGAGTGATCTAATCTCATACTTTTACATGTAGCTGTCCAGACTTGAGGATATGGGGAGGGGGAAGGGTAAACTGTGACAAAGCGAGAGAGAGGCATGGACATATATACACTACCAAATATAAGGTAGATAGCTAGTGGGAAGCAGCCGCATAGCACAGGGAGATCAACTCTGTGTTTTGTGACCGCCTGGAGGGGTGGGATAGGGAGGGTGGGAGGGAGGGAGACGCAAGCGGGAAGATATGGGAACATATGTATATATATAACTGATTCATTTTGTTGTGAAACAGAAATTAACACACCATTGTAAAGCAATTATACTCCAATAAAGATGTTAAAAAACAAACAAACAAAAATCTAAAAAAAAAAAAAAAGTTCAGGTTGTGGTTATCACTCAATTGTTTTCCCTCCTTATCAATACTTCTTTCAGTATTACATCTGCGAGAAAAAAACCTGATTATTTATATGATTGCATTAAGATAGGATCTAGTGCTCACTCAAAAATTCTACAGTTACGTATATGATAAATTGTTTTCAAGCTCACAGCCCAACACCTAGGAGTGGCTCTCCTGGCCAAAGAGCCTCTCTATAACTCCTATTCTAGAATCTGTGTCACATTGAATCTGTGTGCCTTGTTAAAAAATACTACAATCTATATGAGATGATGTTCTCTAAATTTATGGTGGTAATCATACATGATGTATGTAAGTCAGATCATTATGCTGTACACCTTAAACTTAGTGCTGTATGTCAATTATCTCTCAATAAAACGGGAACAAAAAAATCCTATCACTTCTGATAAACTCTGTTCACCCTTTAGGATTCAGTTTCTTCAAGAAGTTTTTGTAAATCAAATTATAGTGTATACTGATATAAACATTCAAAATGACAATTTTCTAATGTAAACATGTCTCAAGTTTACCAATTTTAATATTAAAAAGACAAAACAAAACAAAAATACCGCAGTCTGCAATATGCCATAATGTCTTCTCTCTCGCTGTCTTTACTTAGCTTTATACTTCATATATATGGAATTTACAGATCAGGATGCACCCTGTACCCCCCCTCAATCCCCACCTCTTTTACTGTTCTCTGAAAAATACAATCTTTTATGTCATAAAACAGTAATGATAGGAAATTTACATGTGGCAATAGAATAAGCCCTGAGTGTTTTAAAATATAATGTGAAGGGCATGCAGTCAGTATTATGGGCAAACAAGGAAATTCCACAGGCCTGACCTGGGTATGAGTATGGATGAATCGGCCTACAGATGTTGCTTCCACAGAGCTAAACTGAAGTTACTGAAAGAGTCTTGCATGATTTTACAATTTATCAGTTCTAAGATTTATTGTTGTCATTGTTGCTGTTTTATATTTTCCTGTGAGTATCAGTATCTTAGTGTGGTAAAGACTAAATTTTATTTGTATTGTGAGGATCAAATGAGAAATTAACTGAAAATTGTAGTTGTGTGAGTAACATATTGTAAACGTGCATTGGACGCTGGTTGCTTCATTCAGCCACGCCTTCATTCATGACTCTCCCAGAGGCAACCTTTCACTCTTCTGTCTCAGCCATGAGTCAGATACTGGTCCAAAGTGCCTTCACCTGCAAGGAAACCCGTATGACTCCCTTAGCTTGTGACTAAATGTGGCATCTTCCCAGCACCCACTTACCTCTTCGGGGAGAGAGATTTATAGTCAAATGCTCTCCAAATGAATCCTCTGTGCAATTTCTGTTTCATTCTGAATGTTGGTGAACTTTCTAAATAGTTTATGGTGACTTACCTTGATATATTTTAATGGTAATCTATTTTCTTTTTTGGAATGTGCATTTAGTTTCTTCAAGCATCACCTAAAAGCGGGACAAGGATCCATCTCATTTTAGTATTTTACCTGTGAAAAACAAGTGTAAGATAGGGATTAGAAAGAAAATAAATGGTACAATTGAAATCTTTAGAGAAATCAGGTACTTTAATTGTGAAAAACAATAAGTCTTTGAAAAGGAACAATTATAAATCAATAATAATCTCCTGGAAATAGAAAGTATCGTAATCAGAATAAAAATAGTAGCCAGGTTAGAAGATAAAATTGAGGAAATATTCTTAAACTTAAAACTAATGAAAAAACATAATGAGCAAAATAGGTGAAGAAAAATAAGATATTTAAAGAATGGTCAAGAAGTTCCAATATTTCACTAATATGAATTTCTTCCCCCAAATTAGTAAAAGTAGAGAAGAGGTGACTACCAAAAGAAAATTTTTTTAAATCTGAGAACTTGTCCTGTCACTCAGATAAAAGAGGCCTTTCCAGTGCTCAGAGAAATAAGTGAATAAAAACCCATAGAAAAGCAATTAAAAAAGAAAGTCAGAATTTTGTTAATGTTAAAGAGGAATAACAATCATACAAATAGCATAACAACTATACATACAAATATACACATATATGTACACACACAAATACAAATGCATATATGTGTATATATATGTTAACTGTGCATAATTAGTTAGAAGCTAAGTCTATTACTTGGTTTAACAGTGAGTGATATTAATATAGTCAAATAGTATAAATATTAAATTTATGTGATTACAGTTTCTGATATGACAACCTTGTGAGAATGAAAGTAGTACTTAAATTCTCGACTAACATAGTAGACGGTTGTTAAGAAAGTTGCTAAATCAACTTTAAATATAAAAATATAAGCATGTAGGGCTTCCCTGGTGGTGCAGTGGTTGAGAGTCCGCCTGCCGATGCAGGGGACACGGGTTCGTGCCCCGGTCCGGGAAGATCCCACATGCCGCGGAGCGGCTGGGCCCGTGAGCCATGGCCGCTGGGCCTGCGCGTCCGGAGCCTGTGCTCCGCAACTGGAGGTGCCCCAACAGTGAGAGGCCCGCGTACCGCAGGAAAAAAAAAAAATATATATATATATATATATATATATGCATGTAAATATTTGGATTAACAGTCAAAGGATAAAAACACTAAATTACATACTTTAAACTCCCACACTTCCCCAATCACAATCAAAAGAAAGTTTATTGACTGATTTCATGGAAGCTATATAGCTTTTTATTTCCCCTTCTTTTTCAATTAAGAGAAATTTGGGAATATCTTGATTTTTCTTACCATAAAGATCATGGAGAGAAATCTTCATGAGGAAGGCCAAATAAATGTGAATGTATAATATGATTCTTAGAGACTAGTTCTATTTTATCACAAAATATCTTTTCTATTCTGACTGTATATTCACAATAATTTGTTACAACTGTTTCATCAAGTGAAAATTTGCTTTTAATTAACTGCTAAGTTTTCATCATGTTACTGAGGTGATTTTCACTAGAGTTCTCCTTGGACACTGCCCACTAATAGTACTAACTGTCTATATCAAATGAGTGAGCTGAAATTTATATTGAAAGCTGATATAAACTGCTGCCGGTAACCATTTTAAATGGAAAAACCAATTCAAGGTAGGGTGTGGTTCTGATTCAGCGTAAAAGTTCATGCTGCCTTTAGGTTTTTTGTTTACCTTCAACTTTTTCATGTCTTGAAAAGAATCAGAGAGAAAATCTGAACGGGTGTGGTAAGGGGTGTTGTATAAACAAATATTTTCTATATTTTGAGAAAATGTGTCTATAGAAACAGGGAAAGATGACAGTACAAATAACTGCATGAGACGGGCAGTGTATGAACAGTGGAATGGAATTAGTTTGAATTTTGTGAGTGAGTCAAATATTCATGTGGGAATAATAAAGTCTTATAAACATTTAAAAAATCATAACTGACAAGTGAAATATTTATAATGCGGTATTGAAATGTGTAAAATTAAATGCATGAATAGAATATGATTCCTATTGATTTTTATTAAAATAACAGAAGTTTTAGATTATGTAATTTTCCTATTTGATACTAAAGTACACAGTTCTAACAAATCACTTAATTAAAAAATAAGTCAGGGGGCTTCCCTGGTGGCGCAGTGGTTGGGAGTCCGCCTGCCGATGCAGGGGATGCGGGTTCATGCCCCGGTCCGTGAAGATCCCACATGCCGCGGAGCGGCTGGGCCCGTGAGCAATGGCTGCTGGGCCTGCGCGTCCGGAGCCTGTGCTCCTTAACGGGAGAGGCCGCAACAGTGAGAGGCCCGCGTACCGCAAAAAAAAAAAAAAAGAGTCAGAAACAGGTCAGTAATCATACACTTAGAAATTAAACTTAAGTATATTATTAAGTACTAATAATAAACTTGAACATTTAGAAATTAAACTTGTGTATTAAGTGTATTATGTTTCCCTACGTTTTTAGCAATTTTCTAAACTATTTCAGAAGGTATGGATGCACTAAAAGTAGATTATGTATTTTTCTAATATGAGATGAAGCAATGATTAGCCAACACTTTTTCTAGGCTTCTAAGAGTCGCCATCACAGTCAGTGCGCCCCAGCCTCCTGGATTCTTTCTGAAGGTGCTATTACCACATCCCCAAAATGTGCAACCAAGTGAAAAAAAGAATCTTGCTTATCCAGACTTATTTTTTACTTTGTTGATAAAACAGCTTCAAAATTCATACCCAGTATAAGACTTTGACTACCAGCAGTATGAGCTAGTAGAGAGGAAGTTCTAGCTCTTAGTAGGAAAGTAGTAGAATTCTCTGAGAGTTCACAGTGCTCTGCAGAAGCAACATCCTTAGAAACATCCTTCTCAGTGACCTGAATGCATGTTTTAATCACAGATTTTCTCAAGCAGGGCTCCCCTCTTAGCATAAAAGACATGCCTAGATTGAGAATTTATATATCTCTGGAGCCCTGTAACTATAAGTGTCAGGTCTTTGGTCTGCTGTTCAGCTGTTTATGCTTTTCCACTGTAGGCAATAAGAGAGTCTATGTTAGCTATGAAACAGACACTCTGGTTCTTACACTTGCCATTTATTTGCCTTAAGTTTTTAATCATCCCTCTCTAGACTCTCAGTATAACTTAGCAGTAAACAGCTAACTCTGACACCTTGATAAAAGACTTTGCTGCCCCCATATCTTTCAAAGGTCAAGATCATTTCAACTGCAAGGATAAATTCCTAGGATATTTTCCCAGGTAAGCATTTGGTGAAATCACCAGGAATTGGATCACCACCTTGTCCCAGGGACTATCTATATTCCACATACCACTTACAATAGCATTCTCTTTGCTTGCCAGGCAATGAGTGAGCCTGTCCCCAAACCCCGTCTTATATCCTGTTTTCTTTTACCATTTGTGTTAGTTTAGAGAAGCAGACACTGGGACAGGAGTAGACGGGGAAATGCCTATAAGGGAAAAGCGGTTGGTAACCAGGGAAGATGGGGAGAGTCCTCAGATCCAAACAGGATAGGATCCCTGTGAAGTTATGGGGGGGGGGGGGGGGGGGGGGGGGGGAATAGAAAGAGTCTCAAACTGAAGCACGGTTCCAAGAAAGTTCCATTCATGCTGACAGAGACATTGAGCCAAAGTCACTAAGTTGAGGACTCCTGTATCTCACAGAAATAGGCCTATATTTGAACATTTGCAATCATTCATTACCTGGGAGAGCTCTGTAAAAAGCATGACCTCAGCACAAACGTGATGGTAGATTCATAAAGGCAATAGCTTGGGCCATTAATCAGTTATACTCCCCGCAACACAAGATCTCATTGGTACATTTTCATGGCCACCATACTAAGAGAATGCATTAGAAATTACAATCAAATGTCAAGGGGGGGTGGGGGAGGGATGGAGGGGGAGTTTGGTGTTAGCAGATGCAAACTATTGTATAGAATGGATAAACAACAAGGTCCTACTGTATAGTACAGGGAACTAGATTCAACATCCAGTGATAAACCATAATGGAAAAGAATGTGAAAAAGAATGTATATATGTATAACTGAATCACTTTGCTGTATAGTAGGAATTAACACATTGTAAATCAACTATACTTCAATTAAAGAAAAGAAATTGCAGTCGATAATCAGTTCACCATGTAATATATATCTGTACACATAATCATCAATATGTTTGGATATTAGAATAAGGACATACTTTTCTTCATTTATTCTTTATGATTTTTGATATTATGTCTGATAACAGCTGTTAAATTAAAAATATCAAATTTCTTCCAAATAATGTCGACCACAATATAGAAGAAAAAGCAAACACTCTAACTTCCTAAGAACCTCAATGTGAAACTTTGGAACTTTATATCTGGGTGAATTGGGACAAAACATCTGTGCTCCTAAAGATCTAAATCGTAATTTTTAAAACTGAAAAGAAAAATCATGTTCTTGAACACTGCAAGTGGGTAATAAAACATTTTTTAAATGTAGCACAGTACCCCTTCTGGCAATTTCTACTGCTGCTACTCCTATTAATGATGAACTGATTTAAAAGTTAACTAGAATTGGAATTGTGTATTTTTGTAGGTACATGTGTATGAGTGTATATTATTCATTTTATATTTATTTACATATTTTTTACAAAAAGTCTGTATATTTAACACAGGTGTAATTATAAGCATTTAATAGCGCCAATGGAACAAACCGTTTAGGTTTGACAGTTACCCTATGCTACAGTAAGGGATCTTACAAGAAAAGGACTCAGAATCCTTAGTTGGGGACTCCACCAAGCTGGAGCTTTCACAAGATGACGCTTGTACTCCTCAAGATTTACCCATGTCTCTACTTTAGAACAATAACTATGATAAAGTCTCCAGTGGGCCAAACAGGGAAATATAGTTTCTGCTTCGAAAGGAAAACGCTTACTCCGTGAAAGAATTTCAAGACCCAGTTAAAATATAGCTGAAAGAAACAGGAGGCATTTGTAGATATGGTTCTTGAGCATGTTGAAACAGAAGGGGTGCAATTTAAGGCAGGATAAGGTAAGTTTATTGTCGTGGGAGCACACTCCCATTACTCAGGATTCATCAATCTTAATATACTGCAGGGGTGGCTCTGTCCTTGAAATATAGACACTATAATGGTCTACAACAAATAAGACTGAGATCTTAGAAATACTTTGAAAGAGTACTGGGGGAAGTGTCAACAGACTTAAGGAGATATAAATGTTCAAATTAATTTATCATTTTAAGTGAGAAAAAGTGTTACTTGACTATATTCTCCAAGAGGGCTGGGTGGACCTACTTTTCAGCAAGATAATAACAAAAGCAGTAGTGAATGTGTACCAGCAGAATGTGAGAAGTCAGCAGAGGCCAGGACTGATAGTATGAGATGCTTCATAGAGCTAGACGAGGCATCCTAGCATCAGTGGTAATGATAGGATTCTAGATCATTACAGATCAGATAGTTGAATTTAAGTAACAGAGAAAAGTAGATGTAATTGTCCTGGGGCAATGAGTGTGCTTTGATCCCCCAGGGTCTGTAGTAATGGCTAAGAAACCTTGGACGTGAGAGCAGGGGACCTTACTTGGATACTGTTGGACTAAGTATTAACAGGTCTCTTGATTTTGAAGGCAACATAGACAACATTCAGGAAAGATCATTTATCAAGTGATGCATGATGGTCGGTTTGAAATGAAACCCAGAGAGAGGATTTAACAACAAATCAAGGTGATACTCTGAGGTAGTCTACCATTCTAGCCATTTGATCTAGATCCAGAAGTACTAGAGGTATTTGAGATAGATAAGAGAGATGTGGTGCGTCTCTAATACGTGCAAACCCTGAAAGGAGAGTCATAGCCAGATGCCTTGGGCATTCCTTCTGTTAAAGAGAATTACTTGCTTTTGAAAGCTATTCCTCACATACTGCGGGGCTTGTAGTAAAAGCTAAGAGGATACATATAAGACATTGAATGGCTATGTGACACAAGCTGCTCCCCACCAGAAGCTGGGTAGGGTAAGATCTACCACATCCCAAGTTTAAGCAAGCACAGCAGCTATCCGTTATGTGGTGGAAATACTACCTTTAGGATTGAACCTGGGCAGGTCCAGATGATACAAGCATGTTACACGTACTGGTGGCTCAGATTTCCTATGATAGCTATTATTTTGTGTCTTATCGTACTCACGTCTCACTTATGGCCTCATGGGCATTCTTCATGATTAGTCAACGGAGAAGAGAAAATGCTCAGGCCTGCTTTACAAAGGGATAGCTCAGTATTTTTGAAAGTGGATCCCTGCTATGCTATCATTCTGTTCAAACGTAGCACTAAATAATATTATTGAGAGGAAATTCTCTCAGTTGGGGAGCGTGTTATACATGGAATTCAGATCTGTATGGAGTATGGTAAGAGTACATAAGAATTCCTGAGCAGTGATAAGTAGTTCCCCTGGTTTTTCCAGGACCGTGAAGGAGCAGTATTGGAAGGTTGGCATAAAGGAGATTTGGGGAAGAAACCGTGGCTGGAACTAGAGGAGTAGATGCAGTGTTTTGAGTTTTGACGTTCACCTTAAAGTTCACAAAACAGAAGATTCTCTACTGTAGAGAGGATACTCAACAAACATGTAGAACAAGATGACTTGTCCTCTGTATGTCAGCCATCCACTGTACTTGAGCATCTCAGACTTGCATGATATGCCCGTGCATGGAGTAGCCCTGGTGATAGGAATAGTACTTTGCACGGACCCAACATCATGGCCTGTCTCTCACTAAGGAAATAATGACTCTGCCTTGTAGCAGCAGAGACTGCAGCTTTTCCGCCGTACTCCTTTGTTGTGACTTTTACAGAAATTTTCAGACAGAAACCATTTTGAAACCTGATAGAGAGGACTTTACATATGGCATGAATGGATCTCAAAAGTGGCAGAATATTTGGTCTCTTTCGACAAATATCACCCACGATACTTTGGGAAAGTTGGCATGAGGCATTACCACTTAAAGAGGAACCAGAGCTTCTGCCCAACGGGCAACCTTGGTAAATTGTGGACCTTGGTCAGTGAGCAGACAAGGATAAATGCTGCCAAGAACAAGGCCTGGCTGCTCCTGTCATTGATGTGGCACGATCGGGTTACTACAAAGTTCTGGGGAAGGGAAAGCTCCCGAAGCAGCCTGTCGTTGTAAAGGGCCAATTCTTCAGCAAAAGAGCTGAGGAGAAGATTAAGGGTGTGGGTGGGGCTTGTGTCCTGGTAGCTTGAAGCCACATGGTAGGAGATTCATTAAATGATAACAAGTGCTTTTCAAAAATATATATATATATATTTGGTCTCCTGCTTACATTTCTAGGCTCAGCACAGCTTGAATGGTCAGTTGTTTGTTTGTTTGTTTTGCAAGCTCAGATTCATGCTAACAGTATCCCCCTCAGCTCTGTGCCACACGTCTTTTTGTGCTTTTCCCCTAGGCCTGCTCTGGACATATGGAACTCACTTGGCCTGCACAAAAATGTCACCCAGAAGTGTGGGAGACTTAGCTCTCCTTGCAGGCAACCTTCAACTAGTGGAGGATGGAATGCCAGTGTATAAATGCCTCAGCCACCCGTCCTTTGAGGACTATTTAAGAGACATTCTGTGTGCTTCTTATAGATGCACATGAGCATCTTTTAGACAGAGCTGTAACCTTGATAAATCACTCTGCTTATCCACTTTTCAAGTCCCATTTTCCCATCTCCCTCACTTTTATTTATTGACATTACCTTATCAAATGATGTACCAGCATACATGTCTCTGCTTCTAGGGTAACCCAAATGGAGGCAGGATATAAGTAGCATGATACAATTTACATCAATGACTCTACAATGAATGTTTGTATGTACTTAAGAATAGTTTTAAAATTATAGATGATTCAGTTGTAAACCCAGAGATTCTGATTTAGTGTGTATTGGGAAAGACCAAAAGACCTTTAGGTAAGTTTGTGCAAGACATCTGAAGATTAGTTTTGAGAAACAATCTTAGCTCTTTAAGACTATTCCCTAAATTTACTTGACATTTCAGTGTAATTTCAACACAGAAATAGGCATCAAAATTGTACTCCAGTATGCAATGTTCAAATTAGAGTTTAATGCCATATTTTTGGAAAACATACAACAAAATCTACAGCAGTGGTTGTTTCCAATGGAGTGAATAATGCAATATCAACTTTTGTAGGATTTTTAAAATGCTAAATTCTCTTAGATCTTCACAGATCCAAGTCTGCAAAGGCCTCAGAAGGCAATGATATTTTTGTTTCTGTTGTGATCTCCAACAGAAACAGAGTCCTAATATCTGACTGAAAAACTGTCTCAAGCCACATATTCTCTTAATAGCACTAAGTCAATATATCAGAGAATGGTAAATGCTTGCTTCCAAAATATGTTAAATAAATTCACTAATAGGTATGAAAAATTCATGTAAGAATACAGATGTTAATATCAATTGACACATTGATCCACATTATAGATGAATATGATCTTCCAATACAATCCAACTCAGTGATATAATATTTAAAAGAACAGTTCAGTGAAAAAAATCTAGAGCTTGTGCCACTTCTTTAGATTTCTATTAATTAATCTTGACCTTCATGAAAATAGTAGAGTTCATTAACTCGTTGTGGTTTTGTTTTGTTTCGTTTTACTGTTTGAAGAAGTGTGTCTTACATCTTTTCAGTCTTTTCAGTTTAAATCAACTATTATTGTTCCTCCGTCAGAGAGTATATGACAATAACTCTAATATGTGGAGAAAGTATCTACTATATTTTCATGTAATATTTTAAATTGAAACAATTATTTTAATCATATCCTGGGGAAAAATAAGTTCATCACAATGACATTGAGGAAGTGCCTTTGTAAACTAGCCTCCAAACAAAGTTACATGCATTTTACTTTGAAGTGTACTTTTGATAAATAAGGAAAATTATTCTGGATAAAAATACTATTTAAAGTCTACTAAATTTCCAGTCAAATTATAAACTTAATAGAATGTTTAGAATGATGATTTTCCTATTCTCTTCAAATACTTCCCCAAACCTCAAAAAAGTGCCTATATGAAACAATGCTAACTACATGCTTCATTCATAGAAATAAAATGATATTGTTGAAGTAGGCTAAGAAATTTATTTTCTTTGTTACTATTTGAAATTTCATATAACCCAATAATAAATTATTATTATTATTATTTTTTGCGGTACGCGGGCCTCTCCCTGCTGTGGCCTCTCCCGCCGCGGAGCACAGGCTCCGGAAGTGCAGGCCCAGCGGCCATGGCCCACGGGCCCAGCCGCTCTGCGGCATATGGGATCCTCCCTGACCGGGGCACGAACCCGCTTCCCCTGCATCGGCAGGCGGACTCTCAACCACTGCGCTACCAGGGAAACCCCAATAAATTATTTTAACATAGAGAAAATTACTCTCCCAATTAGTATCTTCATATAAAATTTCTTTTATTAATACAAATAAATGTGTGGTATATGATTAAATTCAATGTTTTCAGATTTCATATACACTTAGAACGGTCTGTAAAACAATACTGGTACATGTCTTAATTTTCAAAATGTTTCTGATTTAGATAACATTTACAGAAGGTTTTTCTTTATAGTGAATATATACATAATATATATAACTACACGTATATATATGTATATATATGCACACTATTTTAGTTAAAAGTGTGAGACAATCTCAGGTTTTTCATATCTCATATTCTGATCATATTCTGATCTCTGAAGGGTACTAAAGAAACAAGCGTTCCTGCACTGACTTCCTGTTGAA
Source organism: Aethalodelphis obliquidens (assembly GCF_003676395.1). Classification (NCBI taxonomy): domain Eukaryota; kingdom Metazoa; phylum Chordata; class Mammalia; order Artiodactyla; family Delphinidae; genus Aethalodelphis; species Aethalodelphis obliquidens. The sequence goes on from NW_020837950.1 coordinate 64,518,268, forward strand.
TATATGCATGACCATGAAAAAGTCATTTAACCTTTTCAACCTCAATTTTCCCTTTGTAAAATGAGGAACTTGGTCCAAATTGGTAGTCTCCAACCTTTCTTTACAAGGAGCAACTTCTAATTTATCCAGTTGAAGAGACAACTGATAGTGAAGCACATTCAGGAGGTCAGATGTTAGAAATGAAAAAGTTACTCAGTGTTGCATATGGATACATCACACATCCAATGGCCTCCTTCACCCATCAGGAGTCCGAAAATATTGAAAGAAGGAATGTGGCATACACCAGTAGATAAATCTACTGATTTGGAAATCTTGGATCTCTCTTTCTCAACTGCGCTTTGAAAATATTTTTTCTCTAAAAATTTGTTCCTTTCCTTGTAACACACTTATTTCTGTACTCTCTTCCGTGTGTATACGGCACTCTGCTGGGATTTGCGTGCAGTCTAACAAGGCATAATGAACAGAATTGCTGTTTGGAGGCACAGATTATTTTTATCTCATTGATTCTGGGAAAAGATTTCTTTCATGGCTTTCATGTCAAGCAAGAGTTAAGAGATGGTAAGAAAATATAAAAGAAAGACATTCTCCCTTTCAAATATTTTTTCCTTAAGGTTTAAAGAAACAAATATGAAGTCCAGTATTTTCTTGTCTATTATTCTTACAGCAGTAATACGTTATCTTAATGTTATGATATTAAATAATGCCTGTATTGTGTTTTAGATGCTTTAGAAGAGTTCAATGTGATAAAATTTGGAAATTTCATCATTATGGTCAGCTACTGTGACTTCATTTGATTTAAAGAAATACAGTTTTGGGCTTCCCTGGTGGCGCGGTGGTTGAGAGTTCGCCTGCCGATGCAGGGGACACGGGTTCGTGCCCCGGTCTGGGAAGATCCCACATGCCGCGAAGCGGCTGGGCCCGTGAGCCATGGCCGCTGAGCCTGCGCGTCCAGAGCCTGTGCTCTGCAGCAGAAGAGGCCACAGCAGTGAGAGGCCCACATACTGCAGAGAATAGAAAAAAAAAAAAAAATCCATGTATAACTTTATAGTCTGCCCTCAGTGTCTGTGGTTCTGCATATGTGGATTCAACAGCCATAGATTATGTAATACTGTAGCATTTTATTGAAAAAAACGCATATAAGTGGACCTGCATAATTCATACTCATGTTTCTCAAGGGTCAACTGTATAGCTAAAAAATATACATTTGAAAATAGTAATGCTTCTGAGTTTTATTAAGCTTGTGTACCTGTAGGAAAATATGTGTGTATATTTGTGTGTACACATACATTTAAAACAATAGCTGAGAAGAAAAAATGTCATTAAAATAAAAGAGGTTTCCTATACAGATTAATGTTAGTATAGAACTCTGCCGGAAAGTCATTGTATTTCTTACAATACAACTTCACATTATTTTATGGTTGCTTGAGATGTGGGTGAATGCTAACCTCAAAAATTTAAGTATATTTATTAAAATTGTATTTATGGATACTTAGAATATGGGTGGATGTTGACATAAAATTGAGAATATTAACTATAATACACAATTGTTCATTGCTTCTAAAGATATTGTTCTGTGATTTCTAAAAGAACTTTCATTTTCAGACTCATAGGACATTTATTTTTATACTTCATAAGACACTCTCCAGGTTGTTAAAATTCTCAAGAAAAATTGCATCACATCTTAAATAGACTGTTTGCCTCTGGGTGTGTTTTCTCAAGTTTTCTATTTGTCAGTAGCAAATGGTCATTTATCAGAAGTATATATATATACATACACATATATGTATGTATTTGCTAATTGCATGTAGTGATTATTTTAGAAAGACCTATGCAAACTTAAAAACAGATATGTGAATCAGAAAGATTAAAGAATATATATTCCAAATATATTCCTATCTAGTCTATTGTTTCAACATACTAAATATTGTAAACTTATATGATAAAATGTAAATTCTTTCTGTGGTTAAGTTTTCCATCACAAATAAAGTACAGTTGACCCTTGAACAGCACGAGTTTGAACTGTGCAGGTCCACTTATACACATATGCATATTTTTTAAATTTTTTCAATATAAAATACAAAAACATGTTTTGAGGTATTTAAACAACTTTCTCAGTAGCTGATAAAACATGCTGAAAAGGAAAAAAACCCCATAAAAACAGCAAGCTTTTACAATATATGAACCATCTTAGTAATAAATTTGACCTGAGCCCAACAACTTCAAAATATATACATTCTTTGTAAGTACACATGCTAGAAGATTAACTAAAATTTACCACATTCTGAGCCCCATAGAAAGTCACAAGAAATATCAAAGTCTTAATATAAACAGTATATTATCTAATTATTGTGAGATTAACTTAAAAATCAATATTAAAACATAATTATCAAACTTCAATTAAGTTAGGAAATTAGAAAGCAGAATCCTAAATACCCAACTACTGGGATGAAAAAAATCACAATACAATTAGAAAATCTTTTAAAATTAAGTGCCAAAAATTCTAGCTGTTGTTAGAATAAGGTTATACGCCTACTGCATATTCAAGAAAATAAAGGTGAGGAAATGAATGTTTTAAGCATTCCTTTCATTTTAAAATTAAGAAATAAATAATAACCTAAAAATGATCAAGATAATAAAATTAATCATATAAGAAATATATATTATAATATTTACTAAAAATAATAAACCTCTGGTGACACACATCAAGACATTAAAGTCCCAATAATTGACAATAGGATTGATAAAGGGGATATTAATAGACATTTTACCAGTATGAAAGTGTTGTAAAAGCATATTATAAACACCTTCAGAAAAGTACATCTGATAATATAGATGAAATAGGAAAATGTACAAGAAAACATAATGTATACAAATTTACATAAGAAAGTTTTAAAATCTGAATTTTCTATATCTATTAAAATTGAATATTTATTACAATTCGTCCCACAAAAAGTATCCACAGGTCAAGAAGTCTCCCCTCATAAAACTGACCAAATCTTTAAGGAAAAAATAACTTCAGATACTCAAAACAATTTCAAGGAATAGAAAACGAGAAAATCATATCTAAACTTGCTTCAGAGGCTGAACTAACCCTGTAACAAAACCTGACAAAGATATTGTAATAACAGTTAGTTACTGGCAAATTTTTCCATAAACATAAAAATCTTAAGTATTATTAAACCAAATTCAAATATTTAATTGTAAAAAATATATATCATGACCAAATTAGGTTCATTTTAGGAATGTATTGTTAATATAACATTCAAGAATTAATCAATGTTATTTACCAGATTAACAGAATAAAAGAAAAATTATATGCGGATACCAATAGATACAGAAAAACCATTCAATAAAATTCTGTGTCTAATTATAATATAAAGACTTAACTGGTTAGCAAGAAGACTTTTTAAAAAATCTGAGTAAGGATATTAGCCACAACAAAAGTCCAGAAACAATTCATAGGTTTTCTCTGTAATCGATGATGAGCACAGCATGTCCTCTGTCATCTTATTTACTCAACATTACATGACAAGTGCTTACTAGTTCAATATGGCAAGAAAAATGAACAAAACTTATAAAATTGGAAAAAAAGAAATGAGTGTTATTAATTACAGACAATGTATTTGAGTACATAGAAATCTAGAAGAATCTAGCAATGAATTGTTTGAATTAGTAAGTAAATTTGGCAAAGCCATTGAATGTAAGGTGAATTAAAAAATCACTTGAATTATCATACACCACAAAAATTGTAGCAAGTGAGAAAGAAAAGATGCCAAATATTAAAAGTAAGTGTAAGATGTGCAAGACCTCTACACAGAAATCTCTAGAATATTGTTACCCCCAAATTAAAGTGAACCTAAACATATGGATCAGCATGTCATGTTCATTTATTAGAAAACTTGACATTCTAAGGATATACATTTGTCACATATTAATTATATGTTCAATACATTCTAAGCCAATATCCCAATGTGTTTGTGTGAATACGTGTGTATTAATTAATTTACTTATTTTTGCTGTGTTGGGTCTTCGTTTCTGTGCGAGGGCTTTCTCTAGTTGTGGCAAGTGCGGGCCACTCTTCATCGCAGTGCACGGGCTTCTCACTATTGCGGCCTCCCTTGTTGCGGAGCACAGGCTCCAGACACGCAGGCTCAGTAGTTGTGGCTCACGGGCCTAGTTCCTCCGCGGCATGTGGGATCCTCCCAGACCAGGGCTCGAACCCGTGTCCCCTGCATTGGCAGGCAGACTCTCAACTGCTGCGCCACCAGGGAAGCCCCGAATACGTGTGTATAAATAAGGAATGTGGTGATGGGCCTATGACGAGAAAGACCAAAATAAAAAAGACAAAACCAAGTGTTGACTAAGCTCTAGAGCAATGAGTACTTTCACTTGGTACCATCTGTTTGCTGGAGGGTGTGTAAATTAATACAAGTTTTGGGGGAAACTATTTGGCACTATTTGCCTAAGGATACCGTCTGACTATTTCACTCTTGGGTGGGAGTGTGTGTGTGTGTGTGTGTGTGTGTGTGTGTGTGTGTGTGTGTGTGTTTGTATGTATGTTCACTTGTGTGTGTCTTGAATAGATAAACATGTGTAAGTTCAAAAAAAGGATGTTTGAGGTAACATTATTCATCCTAGCTAATAATGTAAGGCAGACACATAAATGCTCATAAATGGCTGAATGAAAAAAAACCTCTTCAATATATGCATAAAATAGAATATTATGCAGTGATGAAAATATACTCCATCTCTATGAAACAATATGGGGGGTGGTCTCAGAATTATTATACTGCCTCAAAGCAGCCAGGTCAAAATGAACACATAAAGCATGATTCCATTTTTTTAAAGTATACACATGTATATATGTATACATAGGGAGAAAATTATGTCTATGTATATATGTAAAATTACAAGTTGTAGGAAGTTATCTTTAGGAAAATAGCAAAATACTATGAGAAAGAATGAGAAAGGAACTAAATTTGGATTAGTGGTGATGGGCTAAAGAAGGAATATTGAGCACATGACATTTAAAGTAATACAAGAAAAAGGAGGAGAAGTTACACAAGCCAAAATATAGAAACTACCACTATGGAGAGAGACAGCAATAGCACTTTGAAAGTGTATGAGACTAGAAATAGGTTAGAAGAAGAAATGATTGAAAGTTAGAGTAGGTGGAGTGTTATGTAAAGAATGGAGGGAGAGGGGGAGCCTGGAAAGGAAGGCAAAGAACAGATGCTCAGGGCTTAAGATTCCCAGTTAAAACTGATAAACATCATTTCAAGGGCATATAAGCTTAGAAAATTACAAGCAGGATAATGGCATTTATATAATACTTCTAATTTTCAATATATCATTGATTATTTTTCCCAAAATTATTTTATTGGATCATTTGATTGTTTTTATTTGGAAAAGTCCATGGAAGAAAGTGTACAATTATTGTAGAGAAAATAACTTGACTTTGAAATATCAGAGAGGTCAGAAAACGTTCTGAAGTCACACAGCTTCTTAACTGCAGGAGTACAAGACTTCATTACTCCTACTTAAGTATTACATTTAATTATATTAGAACATTTTTCTTCCACCTACACATCAGCATCTTTGACGTGTCAAACTAATAACTAAAAACAGTTTAATCACAAGGTGAAAATTTTATATAAAAATAGATTTTGAATTTCTTTTATTGCACATTTTTATGTTACTTCAATTGCTCATAAATAATTTGTTCCGTCTTTATACAGGTGACTTGATATATCAAGTGACAATTTAAACATCCCCTACATTTGCTTAAAAGTTTGATCTTGAAGTGAAAGTACATCATTTCTTTAGTAGATAAGTTCTGCATACAAATGTGACTGATCAAATAAGTACTGAAGTTTTTTTATTCAAAGAATAAGTCATTTCTGCTTCTGTAATATTTAAATCTAAGTCAAAATATTCTGAATTCTATATATGGTGGACAGTGGCTTTACTTCCATTATTGAATTACACTGGGGAGGTGTGTTTTTAGGTTGTCATCAAGCCCCTTTTACTGAATGGTTATATAAGTTGGAACTTACTAGGTAGCAAACTCCACAAAACCAATTTAAACATGCTTAGCAAAATCATAGCAAACAGAATATTAGTTTCTTGGATCAGATTACTAACAAGGCTTATTTCAGGCATAGCCAAGTGTCTCAAGAATGATCTCATTGATCTACTATGTCTACTTCACTAAGTTCTAAGTTTACTCTGCATTGGTGACATTCTCAGGTGGTCTCTTGACATAGGGCAGAATCTGCAGGCTAGGTTACTCTTGGTAAAATCTCCAGAAACGAGAGGGCTTTTTGTATCTCAACAGATCACAAGGAAAGCCCAGACCTGAACATTATAACCCTAATCCAGGCCAATTACCTATCTTGAAGATAATCGCTATAGCCAGGGGTAAGAAATTCACTGAGTACTGGTTTGAGGGTGAAGAAAAAGGGTCTTCTGTAATTTGGAATCTTTTACCTGAAAAAAGCAACTCTCATTGTTGGAAGATAAAAATATAAACGCCAGTTATACTATATTAATAAGACTGATCTTGAATCACCAATTTAATTAACATTGCAGTGAGCATGCAACAAAATCACTCCATCAGGATTTTAAATAATAATGGTATTGGAGTTTGGAAATTAGGTGTAGAATCCATGGTAGACTGAATTCTTTCATGTGTCTATTTTAAAACTTGACTTTTTTTTTAATCCTGAAATCTGAAGCTATTGTATTTAGGACAAAGCAAACCATATACTGAAAAGAGAGATTTTTAGTTTTTAATCTCAGTTTCACAGATAATTTTTTATGTTAATGAGAGATTCTTGGAACTGTTACATAATGTTTCTTTTTTTTAAAAAATCCACTCTAATTTCACAAATTATGTTATCTATTTGATGTGCTTTTGATAGCTCTGTCGTATTTCAAAGCATTTTTCTTCATTTGCTCCATTGTAAAAGTTAATTAGGATGTTTAAATAGGACTTGGCTGGAAGAGGGACTTGGAATGACTAGAGATTGAAAGAAGTGACTTTGACTACCTATGCACTTTGTTTTCCTCTGGGAGGCTGGAGATGGACCTTGTGGTAAACAGTCTCTAAAATGGCTCCAAATGATCCCTACCTGTTGGTATTCCTGCCTTTGTGTAACTCCTCCTCTTAGGATGGGCTAGATTTAGTGACTGGTTTCTAATGAACAGAATACAGCAAAAGTGGTTGGATATCACATCCAAGATTAAGTTACAAAAAGAATGTGACCTCTGCCATCTCTGACTTTCTCTTGGATGGTATCCTCCTCCTGGTAGAAGCAAGCTGTCTAGTGTGGATATCCCTGTAGAGAGGCCCACCTAGCAAAGGACCGAGATATCTGACCAAGAATCAGCAAGACAGTCATGTGAGTGAGTTGGAAGTGGATTTTTTCAGGCAAATCAACAGCCATGGAGGACCTACAGTCTCCCAAGAACCACATAAACTGGGGGATAGCCAAGCCTAGCGATGTTTGCAGCCTAGTCAGTAGCTTGATTATAGCCTTTGTTTCAGACCCTGAGCTAGAGGATCCAGCTAAGATAGATCTGATTCCTGAACCAGAAAAACTATGAGTTATAAATTTTTGTTGTTTTCAGACATTTAGTTTGGAAGGAATTCGTAATGCAGCAATAGATAACCAATACAGACATGTTGATAGATTATTGATTTTCTGTATTGACAGTTTCTTCTATAAATTCTATATCTAGACTTGGGGAATAATTCACTACTTTTACTGTATCGCAGTGATACATTCTGAAGTCATGGCACATTTATAATTCTCTTAATACATTTAATGTCTAAACATCATGTTTAAACATTCAATCAGTAGATATTAATAAAAAAATAGTCAGCAGTAACTCTGGAATTCTCCCATAACTGAATCAGATTCACAACAGTGTTAAAGAGACAGTGTGAAGTAGTGGGAGAAGTAGTGGACTGAGATGGAAGGATATTTACTGCACGCTCGCTCCATGATTTTACAGTCGTTTCACTTCTTAGGGCCTCAGCCAGTTTCTTTACATCAAAACTAAAGATATTAAAAAATGTTCTCTGCTACAAATATCACCTATCAGTAAATGAGGAAAGGAGCTTTTTAGTCTAACAAATAGAGAACAGGAGTCAAGAAACTGAATTTTAATTTTCTTCCCATCATTAATTTCTGTTACGATTTAGAGCAAGTTATATAATGATCCTCCAAAATTTTTTCAACCTTAAAAAATGTCCCCTAAGATTCTTCAGTATTTAAAGTATATGATATTATGATTACATTTTTTTTTTTTTTTTTGGTCATCACTGTTTATACTAATTGGTCAAATTGCTACTGGATTAGTTTAAATCTAGGCTTGATTCCAATGAAGAAATAAATTTCCTGCTGTACATTTTTTGTTACATGCATTTACATTTACCTCAATAACTCAGTAACTTTTACTCCTCTGACATAAGATTCAATGATAGGCAGGTTATTATGTTATTTTCTCTCAGCTCTCATACTGCTCTTCTGTGTTCTCCTTTGCCAGCTCTTTCCTGTGAGCATCTTTCATTAGGGGGCAGTGGTTGGAGACCTTGAGGCTGGAAGAGAGAGGAGAGACACGCTCCTACCTAGTGGCTTCCTGCCTGCTTGCAGTTTCTGTGAGCATTACTGCAGCTGCATTTGTTCACCTTGGTAGAAGCACTTCCTTCCTGAAGCAGCAGCAGTTTGCAATTTTTCCAACATTAAAAAAAATAAAAATAGCCTCTTTGTCTCATTTAGAGACATCAGCGCTAACCAATAGGACCTCCCCTCCTTAGAGGTCTGAGTTTCAGCTTCTCAGGGCCCTCCTGTAAATTTCTAAATTGTAATTGTGCCAGTCTCTTCACCCGTTCCTTCACCTTGGGGTAGTAGCTGCCACTTCAGATCCCTACCTTCATGATACCGAAGAGTTCTTTTTCTACCCATTCTATTCTTAGTTAACAAATTCCCCCTGTACAAAATACTAACATGGCTTCTGTCTCCTGACTGGCCTTTGAGGGATAAAACTGCTTGGTTTGTCAACTTTTAATATGTTGAAAGGATGTGGATCAAAGTCACTCAACTATATACCGATAAAGCTAGAATCTGGTGTTACAAAAGACAGAATGTCTTTCTTATATAGAATAGGCGATTTAAAATATTTGCACATATTAGGAAAGTGTGTTTAATGTTTGCTTTCCAAACAGCTTAGCTAAGAAAATTCTCCCTCTCCTAGGTTTGTATGGGTATTTTATGAGTTAATTTGATTTCTTAAAATGATTTCATTTTGTCGTCTCTAAGATGCTATCTTAAACTTTAATTGCACCAACAGAAATGTGTTCTATTTGTTCAGTATGCATTCCCTAGTGTTTTAGTATGCAATTTAAAGCAAAGTAGATTTTTCCTTATAATTTCAATATTCAGATATAACCTTACCATCTCCAACAAAAAACTTCATAATCTAATCATGTTAATCAGATTCATGGCAATTGACTCTTGAATGTATGTATTCAATTCACATATATACATACATACACACACACAGACACAAAGTTAAAGGGTTTTTATTTATATTTTTGGCAAACACTTCACAGTCACATATAAGTGGATTTCTAATACTTTACAACTGTATTACAGAAAGATTAGCAAGGGAATCTGATAGATTTTCTTCTTACAATTGCAACTGCATAGTGTTCTAAAAAGTCCTCAAAAGTACTATATAATGTGAACTAGTTGAGTCATAAAAAAATTTGTGACTTCTTTTTTCTCATATGTTTAAGTGCTATATCACTAATTTAAGTAAAAAATACATAATTTAAAAAAATGTCTATTTGGGCTTCCCTGGTGGCGCAGTGGTTGAGAGTCCACCTGCCGATTCAGGAGACACGGGTTCGTGCCCTGGTCCGGCAAGATCCCATATGCCGCGGAGCGGCTGGTCCCGTGAGCCATGGCCGCTGAGCCTGCGCGTCCGGAGCCTGTGCTCCGCAACGCGAGAGGCCACAACAGTGAGAGGACCGCGTACCGCAAAAAAAAAAAAAAAAAAAGTCTATTTGTTATTTAAATATATATTCTGAACCAAATGTACTTTATATAGATAATGAAAGATCTCTTTTTTATTAAGATCCTAGAATAAAAAGACTTTCTTTAGGACAAATGTATTTAAATATGATGTTTCCTGGCCAAGCCACACATTTATTATTTTGAGGTGCTTTCCACAAGTAACTGTCTTCTTTTGCATGTTTTCCTTTTTCTTTTAAACTCCCATTTCTGACGAACAAGCGATTTACTATTTTACTAAGGCATATAACTGTATCCTTGATCCTAGCACTTTGATCATCTAGTAATAACTGCTAAATCATTTTCTTCTCTGGATCTCATTAATAGTGTTTGTAATATAATAGTAATTTTATTGCTTAATTTATTAATTTTTTGCTTAGAAATAAAGAGTTACAACATATCAGCTCATGAACCAATGTTTCAATGACTGAGTGACATTCATTTCTTCCTAGCCCAATCCTAGTTTTGGTAGACTATACTTCTTCCATGGAGATACATTAAATAAAGCTGACCCAATTTACTCTGGATTATTACCCATCTCTACTGTAATTTACTTGAATCATTTGCACCTTGAATCATATTTTCTAGACCAGTTAATATTCTGATTTAAAAAAAAATGATGCCTCTATTACTTCCATAATATCTAGGACAGTGCTTTTAAGATGATTGCTTTAAAATACATATTTATTGAATTGATTTGCTTACAGATAATGCTCTCTACCAATAAAATAGAAATGGAGTGGCATCTTTCTCAACCAGGTATCTCCACATGTTGACCTTCACAACTTCTCTTACTTACTTGAAAGTATTAGCTTGTGTCATCATTTTAGTTCCTTACTGTTCACTTTATTTGTTTATTTATTTTGCTTTGCAAACTTTCATCAACGATTATCTTTCTTTTTTTTAATACATCTTTATTGAAATATAATTGCTTCACAATACTGTATTAGTTTCTGTTGTACCACAAAGTGAATCATCTGTATGCATATATATATCCCCATATCCCTTCCCTCTAGAGCCTCCCTCCCACGCTCGCTATCCCACCCACCCCTCTAGGTCATTGCAAAGCATTGAGCTGATCTCCCTGTGCCATGCTGCTTCTTCCCACTAGCTATCTATTTTACATTTGGTAGTGTGTATATGTCCATGCCACTCTCTCACTTCGCCCCAGCTTCCCCCTCCCCACCCCATGTCCTCAAGTCCATTCTCTATGTCTATGTCTTTATTCCTGCCCTGCCACTAGGTTCATCAGCACCATTTTTTTTCTTAGATTCCGTATATATGTGTTAGCATACAGTATTTGTTTTTCTCTTTCTGACTTACTTCACTCTGTATGACAGACTATAAGTCCATCCACCTCACTAGAAATAACTCAATTCCTTTTTTATGGCTGAGCAATATTCCATTGTATATACATGCCACACCTTCTTTATCCATTCACCTGTCGATGGACACTTAGGTTGCTTCCATGTCCTGGCTATTACAAATAGTGCTGCAATGAGCATTGTGGTACATGTCTCTTTTTGAATTATGGTTTTCTCAGGGTATATGCTCAGTAGTGGGATTGCTGGGTAATATAGTAGTTCTATTTTTAGTTTTCTAAGGAACCTCCATACTGTTCTCCATAGTGATTGTATCAATTTACATTCCCACCAACAGTGCAAGAGGGGGTTCCCTTTTCACCACATCCTTTCTAGCATTTATTGTTTGTAGATGTTTTGATAATGGCCATTCTGACCTTTGTGAGGTGATACCTCATTGTAGTTTTGATTTGCGTTTCTCTAATAATTAGTGATGTTAAGCATCTTTTCATGTGCCTCTTGGCCATCTATATGTCTTCTTTGGTGAAATGTCTATTTAGGTCTTCTGTCCATTTTTCGATTGGGTTGGTTTATTTTTGATATTGAACTGCCTGAGCTGTTTGTATATTTTGGAGATTAATCCTTTGTCCATTGTTTCATTTGCAAATATTTTCTCCCATTCTGAGGGTTGTCTTTTCGTCTTGTTTATGGTTTCCCTTGCTGTGCAAAAGCTTTTGAGTTTCATTAGGTCCCATTTGTTTACTTTTGTTTTTATTTCCATTTCTCTAGGAGGTGGGTCAAAAAGGATCTTGCTGTGATTTATGTTGTAGAGTGTTCTGCCTATGTTCTCCTTTAAGAGTTTTATAGTGTCTGGCCTTATATTTAGGTCTTTAATCCATCTGAAGTTTATTTTTGTGTATGGTGTTAAGGAGTGTTCTATTTTCATTCTTTTACACGTAGCTAAAAAATATGGAATGCTTCACGAATTTCCGGTGAACTCCTTGCCATGCAAAACAAGGAGTTTTTTATTAGTCATTTTACTTTCATTCTCTTTCCCGTGTTCTCTCCATATGATACAACCAAAAAAGAAAGTACAATTCATGCATTAGTATGCTGTGCTACTCGTACATGTGATTCTTTTTTCTAACGTATATTTCCATCACTCAAATATTACTCTGGCAATTACCCATTTTAATCATCCTATGAAATTTTCTCATGTTCCCCTTCCTTTCCTCTTTTTCTTCTTCCTTTCTTATATAGTATTGTTTAGTTAAAAATATTTTTTTTAAAAACAAAATTTTATTAATGTCATCCATATACTGAAATTTTTTTAATTGCTAGATAATAAAGCAGGAAGGTGGGGGAAATAAAGAGGTTCAAGGATACTTGCATAAGCAGCTAAATTTAAGAAAAAGAAAGGGCTTTGTATTTTCAGTTCACAAGTTTTTACAAGTCTCATGTCCACATTAAATTTTACATAGGAGGTCTGGGGCTTGCTGGGGAGAGATGCCAGGTGTGTGGAATACCAGTCTGGAGGCAAAATCAACAGATTGAAGAAGCAAATGGGAAGGTCACATCTGTGTCTAAAATTGGAATAACAGGATTTCATCTCTTGTCAGTAGGATCCAATAGGGCTGACAAGCATGAAGGTAGGAAATTGTGTCTCACAGAGATTGTAAGCATAGTACCAAGCAATAGGTTCTATTTTTCAAGAGGCTATCACCAGGGACTTTTTTTCATGCTGCAAACAATAAGGCAGAAGACACAGTTTGCTCATTTCTTAGTTTTGGGACACTTTTTTCTTTCCTCAGTATGCAACAACCCAGTATTTGTATGTGCTGCCTCAGATCTTTGTTAATAAATCTGTATTATTTATTTAAAATGTTAAATTCTGTAATCCATGACAAGACAGCCAGCTTTCAGCATTAGGAATCTTAATTAAATATCAGTTAAGGGGCTTCCCTGGTGGTGCAGTGGTTGAGAGTCCGCCTGCCGATGCAGGGGACATGGGTTCATGCCCCGGTCCGGGAAGATCCCACATGGTGCGGAGCAACTAAGCCCGTGAGCCATGGCCGCGGAGCCTGTGCTCCACAACAGGAGAGACCACAACAGTGAGAGGCCCGCGTACTGCAAAAAAAATAAAATAAAATATCAGTTAAGATTTTAATAAAATTATTCTTCCCCACCTTAATATTTCACTATATAAAATATTACAAAATTATCCTGACAGTCCACCTGTAAACCTTCTCCTTTTTGCATTCATTCCACTTCATTAATCTTAACCTTTTCCATTTTTTGTTATTTATTCAACGGAAAATATGTAAGTAGTTATAATTTTTAATAAAATATAATCATTCTGCACATACTCTTCTCATTTTATCATTTTTTTCTCTTAAATCTTGCAAGTGGAAACATCTATTGGCAGAAAATTAACTTTAAAACATTTTATCTGATCTAAATTTTTATTATTTAGTTATCTTAGCCATATTTTTAATATTGAAGAATGGCCGTTATGTTTCCTATTTGAGTTTACATATGAAATTAAATCAATTTATATACGATTCATCATAGATAAGAAACTTGGGGACAGACTTTGAGGGAGACAGCTTTTTTCACTGTATTGCATTTTTCTAGATCTACCTGCATTAAAATCTCCTGTAGCTCTTGGTTAATACGCACATTCACCCAGAGTTAAAAATCAGAGATTATGCGGGTAGAAATCTGTGTGCGTTTCAATAATACTTTTGCATAGTAAAATTTGAGAATTAAGGTCCTAATATTTTCCATATTTCAAATTCAGATATATAGTATAAAAACATTGCCCATTTGAAAAGATCTTCCTTAATAATAAAACTATTAACAATACATTAAAGAAAAAATTTTGAAATGAAATGAGCCAGTATTGTTAAATATGCTTCTCCAGGAAAGGGAGTTTTATTAAATGACATCAAGTGATGAAAATGTCATAGATTCCGAGTTTTCAGTGTTTTGTAATATTAATCTTTGAATAATTAATAAATCAGTAGCATTTGTGGCTTATATATCTGGCCTTGTTCTAAGTGATTAGCTAGCATATGTCAACTTTCTTAGTCTTCACTACTGCCCCTTGAGCTTGGTACTTGTCTTACCCCTGTTTTGTTGATGAGGAAACTGAAGCGCAGACAGTTTAAGAAATTTACCCATTGTGGGACTTCCCTGGTGGTGCAGTGGTTGGGACTCTGCCTGCCAGTGCAGGGGACATGGGTTCGAGCCCTGGTCCCGGAGGATCCCACATGCTGCGGAGCAGCTAGGCCCGTGTGCCACAGCTGCTGAGCCTGCGCTCTAGAGCCCGCAAGCCACAGCTGCTGAGCCTGTGTGCCGTAGCTGCTGGGCCCGTGTGCCGTAGCTGCTGGGCCCGTGTGCCTGGATCCTGTGCTCCACAACGAGAGAAGCCACCGCAATGGGAGGCCCGCGCATGGCAGCGAGGAGTGGCCCCCGCTCGCCGCAACTGGAAGAAGCCTGCACGCAGCAACGAAGACCCAAAGCAGCCAAAAATAAAATAAATAAATAAATTTATTTTTAAAAAAGGTTAAAAAAAAAAGAAATTTACCAATTGCAACAAAAGTACAAAGATGGCTCCCTATACGGGGTTGACATATGTGAAAGTTAATTTTAATGGATTGCACAGGTGAAGGTATTCGTTTGAAATTTTAAGGAATTTATTTTCAAAGACCGTTACTGGTTAAGATATACTAATATTTTCAAAGATGATCACAAAGTCATTGCTATCTAAGTTTTCAGAATGTTATATCGGTGGTTACATTGTAAATAAAACATAAATAAAAGGGAAAGAATTGTCTGAAAACAATACAAGTATAATCACTTTGTGATACTTTTACTATAGATGTTATTTTATTATCTTTTAACTATACCTACTTTGTAAGAAATAATGCTTATAAAAAGTATTAGAAAAATATATAATGCCTAACATGTTATTTTCTTACCCTCCATCCAGTGAGGAGGGTGACTCATCCAATCAACTTAAGTGAGTTAACAGTATTATTTAAAGTATTGATGTATTTACTTTGTATTTTGAATGCAATGCTTTAAATTTGGGTTGGAGGCTGACCCTCTAGTAAACTGGCAATGGAGAAGTTAAAGGTGATATGGTGAGGGAAAAAAATAATATTTGAATTATATCTGAGGAAGGAGGAGAGGTTAGAAGACATTAATAGACAAATTAGGCATCAACTACAGAGTCCAAAGTGCATGGGAAAGAGAACAATGAAATATTTTTACTTAATCAACATTATTGTAGAGAAAAATGGGAATAGTTATAAAAAATCTGTGTAAAATAGCAAAACTATAATAGTCATTGCTTTTTAAAATTAAATTTTATGTTTTATTAAACTAAGCATTAAAAAAGCATAGATTTTAGAAAGAATCACAAATTTTTCTGATTGCTTTTTTAAACAGAAATTACTGTGGTTTCATAATATTCCCAAAGCCTAGTGAACTGGATATTACAAGGTCCTAAAAAGCAGTTAATAAAAGACTACATGTACTGATGATTACATATTATTCACTTCAACTTTCAAATGATCTCCAGTAAAAACTTATTGGAGCCAAAGAGGATTTTTCAAATACTTTAATACAACTGACTCTGACCAGTTGGCTTAGAAGCCTGTCTCATCTGAGTACAAGAAATAAGAAAGGAATTGAAAAGCCTTTAAATCCAAGGGCTCTGTCCAGTTTAGCGGCAGCCACTCTCTGACTGTAGTCCTGTGGATTATACAACTGTCTAAAGATTTACTTCCAGCTTCTGACCCTCCTTTAGCAGCCATGGTATTAAAGCTGGCAACTTCCCTGGCATCTGCAATAAAAATGTGACTTACTAACGACTGTTGAATGGTTCGGTGCTCTTCACTGCATGTTGCACAGAGAGAGGATACATCTGACTTGATTCATTGTACTTAAAATGATTTCTGCACCATCATAAGCCCGACACATATATTTACTCATTTAACCATTCTAGCAAATTTATAAAGATATTATAGTATCATCTGATTTTTCAGTGATTTCACAGATTTCAGGTAACACGTCAATGCAATATATTTGACATTGATGGATCTAGGGTTCAAATCCAGGGCATCTGTCTCCACAATATGCTTTATTTATTCCCTATACCAGTGGCTTTCATCCTTTTTTAAACAATCCACAGTAAAAACTAAATTCTTTTTACATAATGATCCAACACACACACACACGTACACACAGACGCATGTACACACAGACACACAGACACCCCTTACTACTTGGGCTACATTCTGATAATTTCTTATCTATTGTATTCTATTCCATTCCATTTACTACATTTTTAGAAGAGCTAATCTTGATCCACTAACAGATCTGGACCTGAATTGTGACAAACACTGCAAAATTATCCCCTGTCTCTGCATCAGGGTGTTGATGTGCCAGGTAAAGTCTCATTCACTCTCTATGACTGATAATGAATAGGGAAAAATAAGTAGGACATCCAGAGTCAGACGTAATTAGTGATTGAATATTATAAATAAATATTGCTTTTTTTTTTTTAACCTCTGATATGGTAGCCCACCTAGTTCAGGACGACTGGAATAGAGGACCCTTTGCTTGGAGACATGCTCTCACTGAGATGAAAGCATATCTTTGATATTTTTCTATAAATTTATTTATTTATTTTTGGCTGCGTTGGGTCTTCGTTGCTGCACGCGGGCTTTCTCTAGCTGCGGTGAGCTGGAGCTACTCTTCGTTGCGGTGCGCGGGCTCCTCATTGCGGTGGCTTCTCGTTGCAGAACTCGGGTTCTAGGTGTGCGGGCTTCAGTAGTTGTGGCTCGCAAGCTCAGTAGTTGTGGCTCACGGGTTCTAGAGCACAGACTCAGTAGTTGTGGTGCACGGGCTTAGTTGCTCCACGGCATGTGGGATCTTCCCAGACCAGGGCTCAAACCCATGTAGCCTGCACTGGCAGGCAGATTCTTAACCACTGCACCACCAGGGAAGTCCCTGCCTTTTTAAAAATGTGTGCAAATATCCATTATAGAAATGATCATTTCCTATCCCCAAATCCAGGTTTTCTTCCTAAATTCCTTAATTTGGTTAAAAAATTTACCAGTACATAACCATTATTCCAGTGACCTATGTTTACAAGTCCATCATAATCCTAGCCATTGTCTACTATATCAGTTGCTAATTGTTTTTGATACTCTTTAAATCATTCATAAAGATCAAATCTTTTCCACATTCACTGTGGATTTACTGTCTTAAACTTTACTTTTTCTTTTCTTGTCAAATGTAATACATGCTAAGAAACATTTCAAAATCTAGTCTTTGCATCTTTCTTTAATATCCTGAGTGGTGTTGTCAAATTACTTACTGGACTGTTTATTGTACTTACTGTACAGTTTATTTCACTTCTAATTCCCTAATTTAAGCTAGAATTGCTTATCAGACCTTTACAGTCTGTCTAAAGTTCTATCATTTCAACTCTATTGACTACTAATTCCCTCTTTCCCTGTTAACTGTACATCTTCCATCACATCTTCCTTTAATTATTTATATATTAAGAAAAAGCCCTCTATCCTGTATTTACCAATTTAATTTTTTTCTTCTATTACTGAATGAACCACAACATCCACAAAACGTACCCAACAGAAACTGCAGGTAATTGAGACTTGTCCAAGAGATTAATGAAAGATCACTATGGGTATTTCAAAGCTTTGACAGGGTCTTTTTGTAATAGAGTAACCATTAGCCATGAGAAGTTTACAGCTTTTTTTCTCAAAATAAATAAATAAACAAATAAAAGGCTAAAGGAGAAAGAGTACAAAGGGAATTAACAATGTTCTGCATAACAATGTGAAATGAAAACAAGTGCTACCAGCTAATAAAACCATACATATAAATTATACTATAGAGAGAACATATATTGGCACGTTATTTCAGATGAGGTATGTTACACCTGTGCAATGAAATTCTAAAGATGAGGGAAATGTATCCTGCATCACCCCCAGTAGGTATGGATAATGTTTCCTAATAGTTGGAGGGAGATTAGAATAAGGAAAATCTTTTGGGGAGTCATGGATTCCTCTGTAAGGATCCCATCCTAAATTCTTTAAAATAAGGGATCATTCTCCTCTCTTTGTAACATCTTACTCTATTTTCATTTGTTTTTTGCAATGTTACAGAGATTACAAGACACTAAAAGAGAAAGACCCATCAAAGGCTTTGTTACACCATTATAACAAATTTCTTAAAATATATATTGAAAAAAAAGGTCAAGTTCAGCTTTGCATGTTTTTACTTTTTATTCTATTTATATGTTCTGCTCGTACATTGGACTGATTATGTGTAAAAAAATCCTTCTAAATTCTTTAAAATATAGATTTAATTCTGCTAAATAAAAAGTATCTTGCTAATTTCAACCAATTTGAGTACATAAAGTTAATTCCTGATTTTTATATTTGTAGGATGTCAGTGACAGTTCTACAATTTATTGAGTAATGCACAAGGTGAGCGGGATTCTAAGCCCCTCCAGAACTTATTACATATACATGAAAAGTGTATGTTCTCTTCACTCAAACTGATCAGGGAATGACGAGATTAGATATTTTTACTCATTTTAATTGAAACATTGAAACATAGCCAGCATACAGAAAATGCACAGATCATAAATGTACAAATAGGAAAATTTTCACAAAGTAAACTCTAGGCTAACCATCACACACATCAAAAAATAGAGTATTGGGATTCCCTGGTGGCGCAGTGGTTGAGAGTACGCCTGCCGATGAAGGGGACATGGGTTCGTGCCCCGGTCCGGGAAGATCCCACATGCCGCGGAGCGGCTGGGCCCGTGAGCCATGGCCGCTGAGCCTCCGCGTCCGGAGCCTGTGCTCCGCAACGGGAGAGGCCCGCGTACCACAAAAATAAATAAATAAATAAATAAATAGAGTATTATTCATACCCCAGGAGCTCCCTTGCGACTCTTCCCAGTCACTTTTCCATGACAAATGTAACTGTCATTCTGAATTCTAACACCATAAATTAGTTTGACCATTTTGAATCTTGTATAAACAGGAACACAGACTATGCTTTGTTTTTTACCTGGATTCCTTTGCTCAATATTATGTTCGAAATTCATCCATTGTGTGTGTGCGCCTGTGCATGCATGTGCAGTCATCATTGATATTCTTATAACTTTCTGATACTCCGCTCTATGAATATACCACCCTTTATTTGACCGATTTAAAGTTCCGAGGAATTTGAATTGATTTTAGTTCCTGGCTATTAAAAATGACATTGCAATAAAGAATGCAGAAATAGACCCCCACGAATATGCCCAATGTATTTATGACCAAGCAGTAAAAGGGATTCAATGAAGGAGGAATAGCCTTTTCAATAAATGGTGCTAGAACAAGTAGACATCAACAGTCACGTAATGAACCTTTACCTAAAGCACACAGTTTATATAGAAATTAACAAAAGTAGATCACGGTCTTAAACAAAAAACTACAAAACTTCTAGAAAAAAGAAAATGAGAAGATCTTTAGGATCTACTTCTAGGCAAAGACTGCTTAGAATTTGACACAAAAAGCATGAAACATGAAAGAAAAATTGATAAGGTTAAACCTCATGGAAACTAAAAATTTTGCTCTGCAAAAGGAACCTGTTAGGGGCTTCCCTGGTGGCGCAGTGGTAAGAATCTGCCTGCCAATGCAGGCGACACGGGTTCAAGCCCTGGCCCGGGAAGATCCCACAGGCCGTGGAGCAACTAAGCCCATGCGCCACAACTACTGAGCCCGTGTGCTACAACTACTGAAGCCAGCGTGCCTAGAGCCTGTGCTCCGGAACAAAAGAAGCCACCGCAATGAGAAGCCTGCGCGCCGCAACAAAGAGTAGCCCCCGCTGGCAGCAACTAGAGAAAGCCCGCGGGCAGCAATGAAGACCCAACGCAGCCAAAAATAAATAAATAAAAAAGAAAGAAAATTAAAAAAAAAAATAGGAACCTGTTAGGGTGAAAACACAAATTACAGACTAGGAGAAAATATATGCAAATAACATGCCTGGCAGAGCACTAGCATTAACAATATATAAATAGCTAAAAACTAAAAACTCAACATTAAAAAAATAATTCAATTAAGAGATGGACAAGATATGCAGACACTTCACCAAACAATATACAGAGAACAAATAAGAACATAAAAATATATTAAACATTACTAACCACTAGAGAAATGAAAATTGAAAGCATAATGAAATATCATTATATGTGTATCAGAATAGCCAAATTAAAAATAACGATAACATGAAATGCTGGTGAGGGTGCACAGTCACAGGATGACTCCTATGTTGCTGGAGGGAACGTAGATCAGTACAGTCACTCTGGAAAACATTTTGTTAGTTGCTTATAAAAGGAAGCATGTATTTAGTGAACATGAATATGGATTTCTGCTATGTATTGCTAGGAATGCAATTGCTGAATCACAGATATGTTAGACTTATGCAGATGCTGATAGTTTTTTGAAGTTAATATAAAAAATTAAAACTTCGCTATTAATGTATGCACCAGTTTCTTCACAACCTTGTCAAAAACTGACATTGTATTTTTCATTTTGCCCATGTAGGTCTGTATGTAGTGATATAATATTGAAGTTTGATTTGTATTTCCCTGATTACCAGTTGATGTTCAGTGCCTTTTCATATGTCTGTTGATCCATATTTTTCTCTGAAAGCATCACTGATCAAGAGTCAGATTTTCTATTTCAGTGGCATTTTGTTCCTCAAGTAAGAAGAAACTTTCCTGGGTGTTGTGTCTCAGGTCAGAGGGAAAGTGCACAGATTGGAAACTTATTAAGGTTACATTTGAAGGAAGTAGACTATATAGCCTTCAAGGCCTTGTGGGAGAATTTGATGAACCCACCTGCCCTTGGGTATCCCAATGATCAGTTTCCCTTTTTTCCTTTTTGTGTAAGAAAAGGAAGGGAATGTCCTTGGAGTACTCACCTCAAAACACGTGGCCACCATGGACCCATAGGTATTATAGCCAGGAGCTGGACCCTGAGACATGGGAATACCCTCCTTGCCTTAGGGCCATTAAGACCATTGCCTTTTTGGTTAATACCACTGAGACAATCATTGTGCGATCCCCTTTAAACATTTTTGTATCTCATGCAGTAGAATCTCTCCTGAATTCTCATCACACTCAACATTTCTCAGCCAGACACCTCACTTCCTGTAAAGTCCTTTTCTTAAGTGCACCTCACATAACTCTTATGTTGTAATAGTATTAACCAGGCTACTTTTCACGCCTCCATCACAGACAGAAAATCTCATGACAGTTTAACGCTAATGGACCACTTTCTGGCTCCTCTAATGATCTACAGGAAATTCCATTGAGTGACGTTGACTTCGCATGGTCCACTAATGGTTCTTATTTAAAAGGCGACAATGGCAAATATTGTGCTGGGTATGCTATCGTAAGTCCTTTTCATGTTGTTGAGGTAGCATCTTTACCTATGGCTACTTTGGCCCAACAAACTGAATTATACCCTTTCACAGGGGCTTATACTTTAGCCAAGGACAAAACTACCCATGTTTACATTGATAGTAGGTATGCTTTCAGAGTAGACCATGATTTGGGGGTGCTGTGGAAGTAACATGGCTTCCCTCCTTCCAGTCAAAATAAGATTAAAAATAGCCCCATCTGTTCAGAAATTATTGAATGCAATACGTGCTGCTTTAGCTATTGTTGAAATTCTGGAGCATTCTAAACTTGACTCCCTGGAAGCTAAGGGAAATCACCTTGCTGATATTTTTGCAAGAAATGTTGTCCTTAAAGGAACCAGTAGCCGCCAAACCTCTGTCATGGTCCAAACAGATATTTCCCCAAATGAAAACTTAGAAAAACTGGAGAGAGTAGCCTGACAATTGGCCTCAGAGAAGGAAAAACAAAATAGGAAATTCAACAACTGTTGGTTTGATAAAAAGAGAAAGCTCTGGTTTGGATCAAATAACATCCCAGTTCTACTAGAAACTCTCAAATCCCCAATTCGCACCACTGTACATGCGTTAAACCATTGGTCGACTGACAAAATGACAGCAGTCCTGAATCAGTACTGATGGGGAAACATTAACAAGGCTGCAAAAAGTGCCTGCCTCCCTTGTCCCACCTACTCAAAGTACAACCTAGGGCAGACTCTTCGTACTGCTCCTGGGCATTTTAAACTGCCAGGACCATTTAGAGCCTGGTAAATGGATTTCATACAACTTCCTCCTTCTAAAGGATACAAATATATTTTAGTCATGGGTATACATTTTCACACTGGACTGAAGCCTTTCCTTACAGATATGCTACTGCCTTCTCTGTGGCTAAAATCCTTTTGGAAAAGATTATCCCTACCTGGGGAACTCCTTTCAAATTTCGTAGTGATCGAGAAACCTATTTTATTGGCCATGTGCTTTAAGAAGTCTGTGCTATTTGTCTGGTTTTATAACACTTTTATTGTGCCTAACATCCTCCATCCTCTGGTTTAGTGGAATGAACTAATGACATTATTAAGACTCAATTGGCAAAATTTGTAGAGGCCCTCCAATTACCTTGGCCAAAAGCATTGCCATTGGTCCTTCTAAGTCTCAGGTCCTTTTGGAATCAAACTTCCACTGTTTGAGATAGAAAATGTTCAATGCACTTGGCTTCTGCTTCTGTTGCCCTACAACTGATGTTAGGAGAGTTACTCCAACATAGCATATAGCTAACTGCTTCCATTAAAAATAACCATGTTTTCATAGAGCAATTTTTTCACACCATGCCCTTGGCAGAGAAGATCTTAAGCATCACAGTTTGCAACTTGGAGATTTCATCTATTGGAAAATACATAGAGAACTCTTCACCCTTGCTGGAAAGGCCACTTTAAGTACTGCCAGTCAATTCTTGTGCCACCAAACTCCAAGGAATAGACTTCTGGATTCGTGTGACACGCCTGAAGAAAGCACTGAACCCTGATTGAACCTGCACATCATCTGATTTGAAAGTAAAGATTTCATTGGAATTAAAGCAGACAATATCTGATTAGACAGCTTTTCCCAAGATATCCTATCAGGCCTGTTGCAACTTTGTTGCCAAACATTTGATGATGGCATAATGCTTCAGATGATCTCCAATGTCTATGAACTTAATAACCCTTGGACCTTAGGTAAAAAGTGCCTGAGAATTCTCCCTCCTACCCCTCCTTTTTACTCAAATGTGACCTTAATAGGTTTCCAATCTGTGCACTTTCTACTGACGTGAGACTCTGTACTCAGGAAAGTTCCTTCCTTACATCGAGGCCCAAAAATCTGCTGAAATTGGAAAACCTGACCCTTGATGCTTTCAGAGGAAAATACTGAACAAAATGAGAAAATATAAAAAAGTAATAAACAAAAGCCTCAAATCAGTAGAGTAGGAAGACCGAAAGGGAAAGCTCTCACACCCAGTTAAGATAGCAGAGCCCAACAGAAAGAAGAAAGACTTCTCTTCTTTGCTGGCAAGGACTCAGCTGTGAAAAGCCATGGGCTCTTTGTTTACTATAGCCCTCCCAACTTCCTTTTCCCCCATGTTAGGGACTTACACGTGGCTTGCCATGGTTACAGATCTGGAATAGCAATTCTCTGCTGATCTTGAATAAACTTATCTTTGCTGGAGAAATTTCTGGTAGTCTATTTGTTTCAGATCAACAACTCTCGTACAATTTTTTTATTGTTAAACCTGTAATTCAAGATTGTTTTTCCTGGTTGAGGTCCTTTGAATTTTCATACAAATTGGAGAAGCTTGTCAATTGTGACTAAATTGGGATTGTGTCTAATCTGTAAAGTTATATGAGAAAAATGGACATGTTAACAATATTAAGCCCCTAATATGTAAACATGGTATATCTCTTATTTATTTGTCTTCCTTGATTTCTTTCAACAATTATTTGTAGCTTTCAGTGAAGCTCATTTGCACATCTTTTATTAAATTTATTCCTAAATATTTTATGTAATTCCAAACTAGTAAATGGTATTTTTATCTTTAATTTTGCATGTGCTTTTTGCTTTTATATAAAAATATTCCTATTACCTGGTTGAATTTCACTTATTAGTTCTTGCACTTTTATTGGTTTCTTTCTTTATAATTCCTTCGGATGTTCTGTTTACTCAACTATGGCACGTTGGAATAGATACTTTTATTTATATCATTTCATTGTTTCTTTGTTTAAAAAAAATTTTTTTTGTACTTACTACTTCCTCCAGAATAATATTGAGTAAAAGTGGTAAGATCAGGTATCTGTACATCCTTCCTGATATTAGGGCAATAATGTTCAGGTTTTCACTTCAAATATCATGTTGGCTGTACATTTTTCTAAGTATCTGCCTTACCAAGTTGAGAAAGTTCCCTCATATTACTAGCTTGCTACTTTCCCCTCATAGGTAGGTGGTAAGTTTTGTGCATAATTTTTATGCATCTATTAAGATAATTAAATAGTTTTTCCTTTCGGTATGTTAGCACGGTAAAGAATACTGACTGATTATCAGTGTTAAAATAATCTTGCATTCCTGAGAAGATAAACCTTACTTTTCTGTTCTTGTGAATTCCTTTTGCTATCTTTTTAAAAGGTTCTTGCCTCTGTTTTCATAATGGATACTGGTCTCCATTTTTCTCTTCTTATAACGTCCTAATCTAGTTTGGCATCAGGAATATTGGAATTTATTTTCTTTTAGTATTTTGTGAAAAAAGTTTTTGTATGACTATTATCCCATCATTATACACTTGGTAGAATTTGCAGGTGGGGCCATCTGGGCCTAGATGTTTATTTTTGGAGAGGTTTTTAATACCAAGTTAAATTTTACTGACAGAGCCATGTAGTCTTTCTGTTTCAGCTTGTGTCAATTTTGGTAATTTGTGAATTCAGGGAATCTGTCCATTTCAACTAGATTATCAAGTTTATAAACATAAAACAATTTATAATATTCTCTATTTTTGAATGCCTCTAGGATATGTCATGTTTTTACCTCTGCATTGATCATATCTGTTTATTTACTTATTTTTTAGTTTTTTTTTTTTCCTTTCTAGGTGATGTTATCGTTATTGTTTAAGAGTTTACATTGTTGTCTGCTAGGCAGGTAGAGTAAATTCATCCCCGTAATTGGTTAGGGAATAAGCCGAGGAGGGTAAGGCATAGACTACCTACCTCTGGTTTACCTCAGCTGTGAAGGTATAACCTTCAGGAATTTAACTGTGAGTCCCTCATGTTCGCTGGGGTTCCTTCTAAGCTGTATACCTTAAATCCTCAGGATTGGAGGAGCTCCAAAATCTCTGCTCTGCTTTTAACAAGCTTTCTAATTAATTTCTTAGCCTTCTCCCTTGTATGGCTTCTGATTGCAGCCTATGTCTTGAGGGGAAAACAGAGCAAGTGACAGATTTTTGTCCTGCTTTTCTGATCGGGACCCTCATTCTTGTAGCTTCACATACTGTTTCACAAAACCTCTCAGATCTTTGCTTGTTTCTCTGTGTCTTCATATTGGCCCTCAGCTAAGGGAACTTTGTTCTTCAGCCTCTTGTACAGCATAGAGACTTGACAAATGTCTCAGGAAAAATGCAGCGGCCATTGGACAAGGAGTCATCTTCTTTGTGTTTCACTGTTGACACCTTGCTTGTGATCCTGTCCTTTCAAAACTTGTTTGCTTCGGCTGATATCTAATGCTTCCAAACAAACAAGCAGGTAATTAAATAATTTAAAAGAATATATCTGTATCTCTCTATATACATAGATATGTATATACAAACACATATACACTTTAATTTTTTTTCCTCTGGAAAATGCTTTTAATTTCTACCTTATGGTACTTGTTTGGTGCAGTTCTTATTTATATTCATAAAGTCCCAATCTAACCAAGTTAATGTATATTTAAGGATAAAGTTTTCTTGTGATCTGATTAGTTTCAGAAGCAAAATTTTAAGTTAATATTTTGATGAATATAGCTTTTGTTTCTTTGTACAGGGTCCAAATATGAGTGTATTAAAGACATCTATACATCTATTACT
Organism: Aethalodelphis obliquidens; assembly: GCF_003676395.1. Lineage (NCBI taxonomy): Eukaryota > Metazoa > Chordata > Mammalia > Artiodactyla > Delphinidae > Aethalodelphis > Aethalodelphis obliquidens. Next base: position 64,544,724 of record NW_020837950.1, read on the forward strand.
AAAGATATAAAGTACCAGATTAATTCTCATCAGAGTTTAGGCAAAGAAAATCCTTTGTTTCTTCTGTTGGTATTATGTGAGTCTTTTTACTAGAAAGTAAGATCTGCATAATTCACTTTGATTCCATTTTTCACAGACTGGTAGAAGACACTGAGTTGATATTTAGGTTTCAGAGTTTATGCTTAGGGCGACTAATGATTTTTAGTAAAGTTAGCTATGTTTCTCTTTATTATTTGTGCTTTGCCCTTTGTCTCTATTTTCAAAGTATTTGCTCCAACCCTGATATTATAATCAGTGTGGCTGTATTTTTATTTACTTTATGGGCCTGTAGGAGAGGATTTTAAAACAATTTGACATTGGTTACATAGAACTAGAAAATGTGTATCTCTAGTCTCTCAAAAATTATACTAAATAAATTTAGTATTGGATTGTATTACATTATGCAAGCTTTCAACAGACACGCTCATTACGAAAATATAAATCAGAGTATTTCAAAGACTTAAATTAATTTGGAAAAATTTTCCAAATTATCGAAATAACCAGAGGCAAAATAATTGTCAGTTTTCATTGGCTTCTTACAAATAAATGTAAAAAGCCATACAAAATAACTAGAAACAGAAAGATGATAAATGTAATTTATATATTTTTTCCTATCACCTAGACTTAAAGTAAATGAAGATTATCTCTGTTTTTAAAGTAATCATATTGACAAAATTCCATATAGTATATTTTAATTAGACAATTTTGTCTTTAAGAAAATTATCCTTCTTGGCAGACTTATAGAAATGTTGCCAAATTTGACCATCAAACTAGAATGTTTTCTTGTTCCTTGAGTAGTTCCTACAAGGAGCGTCTCATATCCTTATCATCATTTTGTTTGTTGTTTCTTAACACCCTTAAACACTAACTAATATGGCACATCTATAAGTACATCTATACTTGTTTGTTCTTTTCAGTATTAGGCCTTTGTGGATCCCTGTGTCAGTTACAAAAGGCTGAAAGTGATGATTCATTTCAACAGAAGTTACGTGTAATATACTTTAGAAGATGAGAGCTTGTATATGAAGTCTTTACTGAGTAGAATTTATCAATCCTTGCTTTGCTTTCTTATATTTTAGCCATTAGCCACATGTGGATATTTAAATTAAACTCAATTAAGAGGAAATAAGTTAAAAATTCAATTCTGTGTTGCTAGCTACACTTCAAGTGCTCAGTGACAAGTTGGGGCTGGCTGTTATTACGTAGGATAACACATATATGGAACATGTTTATCACCCGAGAAAGTTTTATTGGCTAGCACATGACTTTATATAATTTTTGCTGGAAGTTTTCTGTTTAAAATTATGGCTTTACATGACAACATTATACAAAATATAATTGCTCTTTCCCTCTATGTTTAACTGACGATTTTTAGATAGAGAATATATTTATAAATCTCCAAAAGAAGCAACAAAATCACTCTTGCTAATTTCTGTTCTGAAAATATTTTGTTTAAAAGTAATTATTCAGAACTGGGAAACTGACTTCCTTTTATAACATTTTTTTAAGTCTCAAATTTCGAGGGAATGTATTTCTTTAGCACAGGTACATACCTACATTTTAGAAATTTTATCCTCTTGGAAACGTTTCAGTATTTATCAGTTTAGAAGCAGGATGTATACCTAAATGTAGAAAATGACTTTATTTAAGTTTATTTATGATAGTTAAGAGGTGATGTTGGATAACTTACCTGAAATTGATTTTGTAGCTCTTGTAAAAGTACACAGAGCTTCTGTGGAATCAAAACCATATCTATTGGTATGGTATTTTCTTCACAATTTCCCATTCAAATATCTGTTGAATAAAATATACAAGGTTCTTTTTTCCCCCCTCTATATGCCACTGATAGAAGATTCATTATTCATTCATTCAGCCATTTAGTCAAGCAAAATGTATTGAAAGCCTCTGAGAAAGCATTGTAAGGGGCATAAGTATTAAGCCAGATATAGAATTATCTCTTGGAAGTCTTACACTCCTGTATGCAGATTAAGATAAACAGACACACACACATACACAGACACACACACAGAATTGAATGTAGGAAGAGTTAAGTGCCATAAGAAAGCATATGTAAAAGATAAAGTTAGATAGATATATAGATTGATAGATATAGACACAAACATATATCCTAAGGCATATATGTATATCTTAGCACATTGTCTGGTACAACTCCAAATAAATTTTACTCTTATTACTTTTGTCACAAATTGAGAATTCACAGATGAAGAGTTTATTTGTAGGTGTGTAACATGACAGTCTTATAGATTTAAAAAGCTGATTGGAGCTCGGTAGCTAAGAAAATGTCCAGCAATTTATTAAAAATTGAGGGACTTCCCTGGTGGAGCAGTGGTTAAGAATCCACCTGCCAATGAAAGGGACATGGGTTTGAGCCCTGGTCCAGGAAGATCCCACAGGCCACGGAGCAACCAAGCCCAAGTGCCACAACTACTGAAGTCTGTGCGGCTAGAGCCCATGAGCCACAACAACTGAGCCCACGTGCTGCAACTACTGAAGTTCAACTACTGAACTACCGTGACAAGAGAAGCCACTGCAATGAGAAGCGCGTGCACCGCAACGAAGAGTAGCCCCTGCTCGCTGCAACTAGAGAAAGCCCACACGCAGCAGCAAAGACCCAACGCAGCCAAAAATAAATGAATAAATAAATGAGTTAATTGTTTTTAAAAATGAACAATGGCAGTGAGACAAGAAAATGCAGTAAATCTATGGGAGTACTAAAAACTACATTTTATCCATTTAAGGTAAGGACTATGGGCGAAAATAGAATATGAGCTGGAGCAACACTAAATATACTTCTTTATAATATTAGTAAGATTAAAAGAGCCTTGATCTGTGTTTAATTAAATCCTTCAAACGAAACAAACAATAGCTATTAATTCCAACACACCCCTCTTGGTTTATCTCCAGAATCATAGCAAAAAAATTATCATCTTCTTCCCTCACACTTATTCTTCATTCTGTGTCTCTTACTCAGTGGTTTAAACAGCTTTTTCTATCATACATCCTTTTTGTTTTTTTTTTTCCCCCGGTACACCGGCCTCTCACTCTTGTGGCCTCTCCCGTTGCAGAGCACAGGCTCTGGACGTGCAGGCTCAGCGGCCATGGCTCACAGGCCCAGCCCCTCCGCGGCATGTGGGATCTTCCCGGAGCAGGGCACGAACCCATGTTCCTTGCATCGGCAGGCGGACTCTCAACCACTGCACCACCAGGGAAGCCCCTATCATTCATCCTTAATGTGACATTAATCCCTAAGTCTTATTGCATCTATGTTCTAAACCTCTCTGGAATCTGTCTTGTCCACTTCATCCTCACTGCCTTTATTTAATATACACCTCTTGTCCTATTTACTCCCAACTATTGATACTAGCAGAAAGTCCAGACTTCTAAACAAAACTTCCTACCTCTAGGGTTCCTTCATTTGAATGTATCAGATAACAGATTTTGCAGTGTCTACTCTGCTCTACCACAGCAGTGCACTTGGGTTTGGATTAACAAACTCCTAAGAAACAGTAGGCTTCTCCTAGCTACAAGTTTATTTTTTAATAATATGGAATAAACAACAAAATTTTCAGAGCAATAGCAGAGCAGAGGTCCCATGTCTTCCAGTTCTAGACACAGCTTTGATTATCCAGTCACTCCAAACTGGGACATGTGTGCTAAAAAGTGACAAGTATGGGTAGACACAATCTATGTCAGCTCATAGATGTCATCATTTTGGGGATCCCTTCATCTTTAATACTAAGCTAGGCATTCGGCCCCTTTAGGGGTCGTGGACTAATTCTTATTCTGTAGCTCAGATGCATCTTATTATCAGTTCTATTTATTCCCTACCAAAATAAATTATCTTTATAGAAAGGCATGCAGGCTTGATCTCTAGAATATAGTCCTTGACTAAAACCTCAGATATTTTCGGTCTTATATATCCACCCTCTTACAAATTCCTTGTTAGTGATACAAGAAGAATTCAACCATGGGTCAACATTTTAGGCATTCTTGAGGCTAGGAAAGGCCACAGAAACAGCTGTTTGCCCTCTACTTACAAATCTGAAAAGAACCCTAATTTTGTGTCCTCAATTCCATTTTAACCTTTCAACAGTTTCTCATTGCCTATGCTAGAAAACCTCTCAGCATATTATACAAAGCCTGATTATTGTTCCAGCTTTATTTCACACCAATATACAGGCTATTCTTTACTCCCGTATCCAAACTTTCTGTGCTTCAGCCATTTGGAATTAGTTTTCCCTCTTAATAGTAGGTCTTTGCATGCAGTGCATTTTCTCTTGAAATGTCATCCTTTTCATTTTTCAGTTCAACCCTTATTCCTCACCCAACTACCCGTTCTTACTAGAACAGGGTTAATGCTCAGAGAAGCACAAGGCTAATTCAGAGCAAGTATATGTGAATGAAATGCTTACTCATAAATATATGATTTTGCTATTTTACCATTTCAATAGTTAGAAAACAGAGTATCTCTGATCCACAAAAACTGATTTTAAAGATGTCCAAACAATTGTGTTATAGAGATCTCAATTCTGAGTGTAGGCTTGGCTTTACTTAAGGCATAGGTACAATCTGCATTAAATTATATACTGATGCTTTATCATTTCAGATAGAACTTACAAATAAAGAGTGTGAACTCAAGAGTCAGGAGTCCTATATTCATACAGCATAATCTAGATGTTTAATATTTCTCTGTTACTTTTTCAGCATCCGGCAATTCTATCACCCAAGTTTTAAATCAACTAATTATGTAAAGTGCTCAAAAGTACAATTACGCACAGTAAGCACTAGATAAGTGTTACCATTATTTTTATATTTTGTGTTGCATTATCAATTAATTATCTAATTATTTCTAACGGATAGAAGTCAAAAGTTAAATGCATTTAGTATGTAGATATTTAAAAACACATTTGCATTAGTTGTTTTTCCTCAATATTTCTATCAAGAAACAGAAACAAAGGAGAATTTAATAAGAAAAGCCCTGCTTGGATATTTTACCAGAAATAGATAATGTTAGGAAAAAAACAGTTTGAGATGCGTGCAATTTGAGTACCTAATAATAAGAATATTTGAAAATCATTTTATGTTTATATCCCATTAGTCACTCTTCCTCTTTCAGCCTTTTATCTATTAGTTAACAATTTGACTGTCTTCTTAGCAATAACTACTCTTAATTTATCTTTTTTCTGTAGATTTTCTTCAGTAAGTATATTTTCTTTGATCTTTTCAGTCTGTTAGAGCTATGATGAGACCTAAATTAATATCATGTAATGCTCTCAGCCTCCCACATAAGCCAAAATATACATGGGGTTTCCTTTATATGCACAAGATAGTAAAATTGTGCAGTGGGAAAGTCAAGAGCAAGCCAAGAAATTTCACCAAGAAACATACACCAGAAGAAATAAATACACCTGTGCAACAAAAGAAATGGAAATATATGTATAGCAATGTGATATTTTTGTTATAACAGCTTACTGAGGTATAATTTTACACCATTAATTTTACTTTTTTAAAGTGTATAATTCAGTGGTTCTAGTATATTCAGAGTTGTGCAAACATCACCATTATCTAATTTTTTTATTTTTTATTTATTTTTGGCTGTGCCTTCCTGCTTACAGGATCTTAGTTCCCTGACCAGGGATCCAACCCGTGTCCCCTCCAGTCGAAGCATGGAGTCCAAACCACTGGACCTCCAGGGAATTCCCCCAGCCATTGTCTAATTTTAGAACATTTTATCACTGTAGAAGAAACTCCTATATATTAGAATTCACTGGCAAACAATAGTTTACTTTCTGTCTCTATGAATTTGTCTATTAAGGAAATTTCATATAAATGGAATCATACAATAGGTCCTTCATGACTGGTGTCTGCTACTTAGCATAAAATTCTTAAAGTATATCCACGCTGTAGCATGTATTACCACTTCATTCCTTTTACTAGTGAATAATATTCCATTATATGAATATACCACATTTTACTTATTCTTTCATCTTTGACATTTGTGCAGTTTTTACTTTTAGGTTATAATGAATGACGCTTCTATGAACATTCATGTCGATATTTGTGCCATTTTTACTTTTAGACTATAATGAATGACGCTGCTCTGAACATTCGTGCACAAGTTTTGAGTGCTGATATATGTTTTCATTACTCTTAGGAGTAGAATTTCTGGGTTTTATGGTAATTCTCTGTTGAACATTTTGAGGAACCATCAAACTGTTTGCCAAAGTGGTGACATTATTTTACATTCCCACCAGCAACAGATGACAGTTTCAATTTCTCCAAATCCTCTCCAACAATGAAAACATTACATATCATATGATTTATACTATATGACTTTTTAAAAAGGCAAAGCTATGGAGACGGTCAAAAGATAAGTGGTTGCCAGCAGTTGAGATTGGGTGGGAGAAATGAGTAGACAGAGCATGGAGGATTTTTAGGGCAGAAGAAGTAGTCTATATGATATTATAATGATGGATAAATGTCACTATACATTTGTCCAAGCCCATAAAATGCGTCAAACAAGTGTATAATGACATGTATTCATCATGGAAGAACATTAAGTTCATACTACTAATTTAAAAAAAGGCAATCTGAAAACAATACACATTGGATGTTTCTAACCATATGACAATCTGAAAAAGCCAAAACTCGGGAGACAGTCAGAATGTCTTTGGTTGCAAGGAATTAGTGGAGGACGAAGGGATAGGTAGATAGGTGACAGTCAGCAACATCAAAAATTAGAACTTGATTTTTAACTTATATTTATATGATTGTTTTTAAGGTGGCAATAAAGATAAAGTAAGAACTTTTCTTACATAAAATATGAATTTTGTCTAGTTTTTCTAACTTTTTCAGTGTGAAATACATTAATTGAAAAGGATTTGGTACTTCCCTGGTGGTGCTGTGGTTAAGACTCTGAGCTTCCATTGCAGAGGGCACGGGTTCGATCCCTGGTTGGTGAACTAAGATCCCGCATGTGGCACAGCATGGCTCCCTCCGCCAAAAAAAAAAAAGAAAAGAAAAGGATGCATAGCGGACACATAAAGGTATGCTACACATTAATAAGAAACAATGAAGACTATTGAATGGGATGTTTGATTAGGCACTTCACAAAAGAGGATATCAAAATGATTAATAAACATATGTAAAAACATCTACCTCATTAGTTATCGACAGATACAAAAGAAACCCTCATTTTGATAACATAACCATAATGGCTAAAGTTTAAATGACTTACAGTAACAAGTGCTAGTGAAGACACAAAACATTGTGGGGATTTCAAATTAGTTTCACAATTTAATGAGAAAATAAAATCTAAGAATATTTTGAACAATAAAAATTAAAGTAAAGGGCTTCCCTGGTGGCGCAGTGGTTGAGAGTCCGCCTGCCAATGCAGGGGACGCAGGTTCGTGCCCTGCTCCGGGAAGATCCCACATGCCGCGGAGCGGCTGGGCCCGTGAGCCATGGCCCCTGAGCCTGCGCTCCGCGGCGGCAGAGGCCGCAGCAGTGAGAGGCCCGCGTGCCGCAGGAAAAAAAAAAAAAAAAAAAATTAAAGTAAAAATTACAAAGTTGTATCACTTATAAGATTTCAAGATTAATGAAAAAATGTTAGTATTTATAATAAAATTTTTGTCAGAGTACATTACTTTGAATGTTGTAACAGTCTTCAAAATCTCAGTAGGTTAACACCTTGGAACAGTACTCTTCAATAGAATTTTCTGTGTTCGTGGGAATATTTTTTACATGTGCTGTCCATTATGATGGTCATGATGATAACCATACTTACCTACTGAGCACTTGAACTTGTGCTAATGTGGCTGTGTGACTAAAATTTTAATTGATTTAAATTCAAATGTAATACCCAATGTGGCCAGCGGCTCCTGTATGGGAGAGTACACCCCTAGAATATTATTTCCTAACCACCTAACACTTCAAAACAATTGTTCAACATCCATATTCCTCACTGTGAGTCAGAGACCAGGCTCAGTGCACCTTATGGTTATTCTACCCTCCAGATTTCATAATCCTCTGCTTGCATCTTGTTAGTAAACAGGGGAAGACAAGTTTGTATGTGAAAGCTTCCATGAGCCCATCAGAACTACACACATTACTATTTTCACTGTCCATTGGTCAGAACACAATTATACAATCATATCTTGTTAAAAGGGAGGCTTGGAAATTGGAGATTAGTAGTTTTCCCAAGAGGAAAATGAAGTGGGCCTTGGTAATACATAGCAGTGTCTCTCACAGACAGTATATTAGGCAGGCAAGATAGCTGAAGGTTAAAAGTCGAAACTCTGAAGTCAAACGTCTGGGTTCAAACCTGACTCTACCATGTATGTGTGATCTAGGCAAATTATTTAAACTCTTTGTTTTTCTTCTGATAAATGGGGGTAATAAAGTACTTACCTCGTAGGATGGTCGTAAGATTAAATGACTGTTTATAAAGCGCTTATGGCAATATCTGACACATTAAAAAGTACTAGGTTGAATTATTATTATTTTATTATTATTACCATTATTAATAGTCTTAGGATAGGCAAATGAATAAATAAGATTAACAAGCTCAGAATCAGAAAAACGTATGTGTGGAAACGTTATGTGACAAATATAAAATATTAAATGTCAGTAGCTATTCTGAGACAATTGGTGATACATAAAGAAAAATCAATTTAGATTCATTCAATATGGCACAAATAAAATAAATTTCAATGGGTTACAACAATCAATATTGAGGCAAAACTTAAATATAAGAGGAAAAAATAGGAGACAAGCTATGTGACGTATAAGTAGGAAAGTTTTCTTTGACAAACCACAAAAACAAAAATCATAATAGAAATTGATGAATTTGATATTTGCCAAGGTTAATTACAATCAAATAGACTCTTACTCTTTTACCTGGGGATTTTATTTCTTTATGTATTTTCTAGAAAAAGTCACAAATGAGCACTAGAATTTTCATACACTTATGTTTCAGTGTACCATAATTTATAACAGAGAGAATTTTAAGTAGATTAAGTGTCCATCAAAGGTTGTTGGATAAATACATGTTTAATATCTAACCAATGGAATTCTATTAAAGAATTAAAATTAATTAACTAGCACTGCATCTATTAACTTGGCACTTAGGAACGGTGCCTTTGAATGAAAGAAACACAATTTAGAATGACACATTAATTAAGAATCACTTATATAAAAATTTAAACATGCATAACAGTAGTAGATTATGTTCATGTATAAGTAAAAGTATATAAACATGCAGGAAATGATGAACGCTGAATTCATCATAGCAATGGCTCGGGGAAGGCAAAGAGTGTCATGGGGTTTGGCACAATGCAGGGAGGTCGTGAAAAATTTTTTACAAATAATGTCTGTACTCAGCTTTGTTAATCTACACAATATGTAGTAGTTTATTCAGGTTATTATTTTTAATAGTTATTTTTTAATAATCTGAATAAACTACTACATATTGCAGGTTAGGTTCCAGACCACCACAATAAAGCGACATTTTGGTTTCCCAGTGTAGATAAAAGTTATGTTTACATTATACTTTAGTCTTTTAAGTGTGCAATGACATTACGTCTAAACAAATGTACGTGCCTTAGTTTAAAAATACTTTATTGCTAAAAAATGCTAACCATCATCTGAGCCTTCAACGAGTCATAATCTTTTTGCAACAGTAACATCAAGGATCACTGATCACAGATCACCATAACAAATATAATAATAATGAAAAATTTGAAATACAGCGAGAATTACCAAAATGTGACACAGAGACAGAAAGTGAGCAAATGCTGTGGGAAAAACGGCGCCGATAGACTCGCTTGATGCTTTTGTAAAAAAGTCTTGTAAAAAAGACTCGCTTGATGTTTTTGTAAAAAACACAATACCTGCTAAGTGTAATAAAGTAAAGCACCAACAAAATGAGATATGCATCCATACATTTAAATTATTATCCAAAATAGAAAATAATGCAAGGCCAAAAACAAGTACAAGAAACATTTATCACAAATCCAAATGAAATCACAGAAGGAGCATTCCACTGTCCTAAAGTGTATTTTAGAGACACAAAGCAACATCACGATTGGCTTATCCCACTCTTCTTAAGGTCATACTACCTTGAACTTAAAATATCCTGAGAAATAAGTATAATTCTCTTTCCAAGATTTTATTAATATGAAAAGGGCTATCTAACTACCTATCTGCCTATCTTAGTCTATCTAATTTTAAATATAGTTTACTAAGTATGTGTGTTCAGCGGAAAAAAACAGGCTTCGACTAGAGACAAAAGTTAATTCAGAGGCAAATTTTTGAGAAAAATGTTATCCAAAGTTTGAAATCAGTCCTTTTATATAAACACTGTGATTCATGAAGAAAATATCCCTTAATTTTCGTGGCACATTACTCATAGCACTTTGTATTATATATTAACTTTCTTCATCCAACTAATGCCTAGTCTTAATTTATTTAGGCAAAAATTATACGCACACCTGCATGCATGCAAACAAAAACTCCTTTAATTTACTTCTAAATGTTTTCCTTCTGAAACTTATTCTATCTTATTGTTGTGTGTGTTTATTTCAATTTTATTTGTTTTCTTCTTAAACTGGAGAAAAATGTAATAAAGGCAATGACATCCTTTTATGCATAATATGTATGCACATTACATTTATAAAATTACAGTTAGTCAGTGTGGGACAATTTTATTTTATTTGTCTAATCCTCATATCAGCATAAAATTAGGAGGTTCCATTCATCATTTCTGACAGTTGTAATATGCTTGGTTTAGCAATAAAATTTCATAATGTGTAAAAGGGAAATATTATTTAACACAATTAACAATGAGAAAGATACACACACACAAACTAAGTTTTGGCAGCCCTCCAGAACTGCAGAAATCAGCAGAACTCAACTAATTCTACATTACAGTAGAATATTTTATGGAAATAAATATTATTCTGCCTAAATCTCAAATGAGTCTATTACAATCAGTAGTATTATAATCACTAAAGTGTTACCGATGTGCTTAGTGACTGTGATTGCAATAATTGAAAAAAAGTATTTAGAATCCACCAAAGATGAATGATTTTTGAAAAATGACTAAAGCAAGTAAGTATCAAACAGTAGTCTTTGAAGTTAAGATAGTGAAAATAATGTTTACTTGTCAGAAGAAGCAAGTTAGATATATTGGTACAATAGCTCTACAAAGTGTAAATTCTGTAAGAGACATGATCTATTTGTTGGTGGAAAAATGCTTCAGTCTTCCTTTTTTTTTTTTTTTTTTTTTTTTTGCGTTACACGGGCCTCTCACTGTTGTGGCCTCTCCCGTTGCGGAGCACAGGCTCTGGACGCGCAGGCTCAGCGGCTATGGCTCACGGGCCCAACCGCTCTGCAGCATGTGGGATCTTCCCGGACCGGGGCACGAACCCGTGTCCGCTGCATCGGCAGGCGGACTCCCAACCACTGCGCCACCAGGGGGGCCCCTTCAGTCTTCCTTTATACTGTAGTCATTCTGATAGTGGGAGGTGAAGTGAATGATCAAACAGTCAAATTTGGGAGGGATCGTTGGGTGGGTTTATCTTAACTCAGGCCTTCTTTCTCTTGAAGTTAATGTATAGAGCAACCCTGCTTTCTTCTAAGGGGCAGAGGCCCATAACATAAAGCACCACCTTATAGGGTAGACAAATATGCCTAATTCTGAGATTTATTTAGCAGAAAAATTTGGCTGTCCCACTAAGCTCTGTCCTTTGACCTGGTCTCTGTCAGAAATATATCTGACATTTTGGTTTCTATTTGACTTCCCTGATTTATTTCTCAAATATGAAGAGGTTGGTTGAAATTGAGGTGTGCCATATTTTGAGGTCTACCTCAGAGATCTCAACACTGCTCAGTTAGTGTTGTAATCTGTAACACTCCAACAAGTTTCATAAAATATAACTTACTATATTCTGACTCACTTCTGAACTTATTTTACTAGTGGGGAATATAAAATAGTTTTTACAATTATACCATCATTGACATAACACTCTGGTCCTAGTATAATCTCTAAATATTCCTTAATTTGTGTGAGGCAAGCAAAAAGTGTATCAGCCTTATGATGTTTGTGAGTGCCGTTAGTTTTCCAACAATAATTTAGAACAGGAGTCAGAACAACCAGGCTCTTACCTTTCTTACGTTCATTGGAATATAGACACACCCATTCATTTTCTACTAGCTCTCTTGTTTGAAAAGGAAATCAATATAACTAAAACAAACACACAAAAAGGGGATAGAAAATAAGTCCTGGAAGGAGAGTCTGAAAATAAATTAATTTTTTTGACCGTTTTCACACTACTGTGGCAAAGTTGAGGAGGATGACAGAGACGATATGGCCTGTAGCACCTAAAATACTTACTATCTGGTTCTTGCGGACCTCTCACTGTTGTGGCCTCTCCCGTTGCGGAGCACCACTGCACCACCAGGGAAGCCCCTACTATCTGGTTCTTTACTGAAAAAGTTTGCTGACCTCTGATTTCAAAGAGCAGCCTGAAGACATGAAGAATAAGCTTTCCGTGTGGGATTTTCAGTTTTTGTGAGAAGTCCTGTTTACTCACATGACACTTAGTCTGGCTTACCTTCCTTCTTTCTTGGTAATTTGCATGGTAGATTCATTGATGAATCTCTAAAGCATCAATTTTACTAACACTTATTAATGTTTGCTTTCCATTTCAAAGACAATGGGATTTATACAGTCTTTATATTTTAATCATATCTAAATTTGAATCTATATTCTGAAACCACAAGTTTGTCTTCAGTGATATAACCTATACTGCGTAGAAAGCTGGTGTATTACCTGGTGGATGGTAACTAGTTTTGCAAGTTATTTGATTGCTACTGAGGGCCAAAAAAGGAAGACAAAATTGTAATTTAAAAAGTACTTGCAGGCTTCCCTGGTGGCGCAGTGGTTGAGAGTCCGCCTGCTGATGCAGGGGACGCGGGTTCGTGCCCCGGTCCGGGAAGATCCCACATGCCGCGGAGAGGCTGGGCCCGTGAGCCATGGCCATTGAGCCTGCGCGTCCGAAGCCTGTGCGCCGCAACGGGCGAGGACACAGCAGTGAGAGGCCCGCATACCAAAAAAAAGAAAAAAAAAAAAGTACTTATTTTTTCTATAGAATTCCTTCTGTTTCGGTATGACCAAGTTTTATACTATGCTAATATAATGTGTGGAAGACCAGCCACCTTCCCAACATGAAGTAATATTTTCAACAGTTTCACGATAACACTGCGGAAATAAATCTTATTAAATTCAATGGTTATCAAATGCCCAGAGTGTAAATTTGGCCAAATAAAATTTATTGATCGATGCCAACTAGAGAAGTCCTGTAATAATAGTGTGAAAAAGGACATCTCTAACCAATGTCACCTTCTTGCATTTCTTCTATCACATGCTATACATGTGACAGTGTGTTCAAAGAACATTGTCACTAGGTTAAATAGAACTTCTAGTAAATTACTAGCTAGTAAACTCCAAAAAGGAAAACTTCCCCATTTTGAATCAACTTTATTGCTGTATAACTTAGAAACAATAAAATGTACCTATTTTCTTTAGAGTTTGACGAGTTTTGACAAATATCTACACCCATGTAATAACAACCTCAATCAAGATATAGACTATTTCTACCACCAAAAAAATTAACTTCTGCCCCTTTGTAGTTAACCTCTCTATTCCTCTCCTAGACAACTAGGAGACTAGTGACTAGTGGCTTTTTGTCATTGTAGAATAGGTTTTACTAGGGTTTCCATGTGAGAATTCCTTACTAGAATTTTACATATATATACATGTACATATATTTTATATACATATATGTACATACATAGATAATATATAACAATGTATGTTATAATAACATATAATACATGTATGCATATTGTGATATATGTATATACATATATATGTTATATATATATTACAAATCCTGAATCTCAAGGAAAAAGAAAAGAAAATCAGGAAAGGGGAAGTCAGATTATAATTCTGTTGTGAAAGTCAGTTATTATCAATGTAGAGATACTACTAATGAAATCAAATGGAATCATGATGAAAATAACAGTTAGAAATGCTATAGGCAGAATCCAAAGTTAGGTTGACCTTTCAGGGACCAGGGCTGGGAGCATGCGGAAGGGAAGAGGTTATGTTGTAATCAGTCAGTCTTGCTTGTAGCTTTCACCACATTATAAATGTGCACTTGTTGCCTTTTCTGCTGTTAAAGGTAAGCTATTCTTACCGATAAAATAAATGTTCTTAAGTTTATAATCCTAGTGCACTCCATACAAATCCTATAGATAGAATTAGAAGATGTAACAAATCTTGAATAAAAATGTCTTTAAATCAGTAATTTTGACACATTCTCTATAGTGCTTTTAACTTAGCTAGGCCAGAATGCTATGCTGTTCAAATACTCCCAATGTATTATACGAAGATTGCATAACCTTGACATCAAACTGCACAAAGAATAGTAGAGAAAATGAACTTTCTAAGCCTGTCTCATTTACTGTGTGACATGACACAAAAATTATAAGTATAGTATTCGCAAATGGAAAGTAGCAATATATAAAAAGGCAATCACTGGAAAGTGATTACACAGTAGAAAATAAATCAGCAGAAAAATCATTTGACAAATAATTTTGTAGAAAATAATTTGAGGCAAATCGGTACATATTTATGGTTTAAAAAAATTTTTTTAACGCAGGGCTTTAAAATTTGTTTGCACAGTGGAGCACTTGCTCATGCACTCTTGTGTCTCTGTTGTTGCCAGGAGAAAAGCTTCCTGGGGGTAGCTGTTGTTCCTCCAGATCAGGGACCAGAATTAAGAAAGGTTCAGCAAAGTTGCACTGCCCCCATTCAACCACACACACATTTGAAATAAATGTCTTTTGCTCCATGCCCCTGAAAGCTTGTGGTTGGTAGTTATGCAGTACAAATTAGCTGATGGGCCCTGCTCTATCTTGCTCTTCTCACCTTCTTCATTATTAAAATTGCCTTTAACTCATGTAATCTTTGTTCTTTCCTACTTGTGACAGGATACCTTTGTAAATGCGTAGTAAGATTACAACAGAGGCCTTTTTTGCATGAAAGGGGTGGAACTTTTCCTTTGTCCTCTCATGTCTTATCCACTTTTATTTCTACTTTCCATAGCTTGTAATATATACCATGTTATTTTGAAATATGTAATTTAGAAGACATTACTATGAAAGTTATTTCCATTCAGTGGGTGGTGAGCGGTGCTTAGGGAAGTTGAAATAAGTTAAAATAGAAACAATATATTATACAATAAATCTTGAATTTTACTCTCTTTAAAATAAATATTTGTCCAAAAGAATTAAATCTGAATTTTGAACATGATTCTCTGACAGTTTTACGAGGTCTCAATTTATAATTTGATTCCTCTACTGCTTTCTTAGTAGTATGTTTTAACTTTTTCTTCAAGGTTGATGAGAAAATTAATCATTAACTTTTCTTTGTATATTGATCATTTTTTAATGTAATGATCAGACACAGACTGCTCAAATTGATCATTATTAAAAAAAGTTTCAGCCACATATGCATCCTGTAGCTTTCCCTCAAGTCTGCTCTTTGAGTGGTTTTAAAGACTTTTCTTTTTCTTAGTGAATCCTAAAAATATCTCTTGACTTGATTCTAGGTATTTTGTATTAAACACTCTGTTTAAAGAATCCATTATCAAATTTTTAAATAAACATCTTAATATAATAAACAAATATTTACTCAGTTTCCACAGTGTATCAGCTATTATTGGATGAGTGGTGGAGATAAACTGTTAAATAATGTCACAGTCCTTTACTCTGTTGTGCTTACTTATGTGTGAAACTTAGTCGAGGCAATATACAATAATAATTAAGGCAATAGACCAAAAAGTCTGTGTTTGAATCCTGCCTCTCGAACTCATTGCTGAGTGATTGTGGATAAGTGGCTTAAATTCCCTTCACTTAGGTTTCCACAAATAAAATGGGGATGATTTTGTGCATTAAATAAATTAACATGAGCAAAGAAGTTATACAATTTCTGCTATCAGGGCATTTTTATTACTGAGAAAGAAAATAAACATAATGCATAATTATGTAATTATATTTAAAGTTTGGGAGCATAAGGGTGGATATCAGAGCTATAATTTTTGTCAAGGTATTCAGGGTAGAGTTCACGGGGAATGTGTCACTTAGGAAAAGAATTGTTGGAGGTGAGGCTGTGGATATTTAGGGGAAGATCATTCTAGACAAAGGGAACAACTCAGGGCTTTGCAAATACTTTGCAAAGGAACACTTTGAGGCCCAATGACTGAAGCGTGGTGAGCCAGAGAAAAGATAGGAAGAGATGAAGTCATGGAGTTAACAAGCCTGTAGATACTGCAGGGCCTAGTAGACCATTAAAAAAAACTACGTTTTTTATTTCACAGTATGTGGCCATGAAGGTGGGCTAATTTCAGGAATTGTAAGTTTGTTTCACATGTAAAAATCAACAAATAAAATATTACTGGCATATCACAATGGGAGGTATAACTCATGATCTCCTCAAAATCATATAAATCGTGTGCTCATATAAATCATATGATCATCTCAAAGTAGAAGATAAGCATTTAATTAAACTCGTTATCAAATTATACTTAAAAAAATTGCAAACCAGAATTAGAAGAGAATTTCATTAATCTGGTTAAGAATATTTACACACAGTATAAAAAAACCAACCTACAATAAACATAGTAAATATATTAAATAGTAACATATTGACTGTGATTCTCTTTTAGTTCAGTAAGATACGAGAAATTCTGTGTTCACTATTAATGCAGTTCAATAGTATTCTCTAGCAACAGAATAAATGTAAAACAAATAAAATCCCACTTATTACAGAAGTAGATATAAAACATTTATTAATTGCAGTGGAATTAGTGAATTTATTTTGAGTGGATGGATACAAAACCAACATAAAAGTATTTTTCTAGATATCATAAACAATGATTTTTCACATTCAGTTTATAAATTGTATTTATCTAGCATCAAAATAACAAATACTGAAATCTAACAAAATAAATAAATCTAAAAATATGTGTAAGATCCCCATATAGGAAATTGCAATACATGACAAAAACTGACTCTAAAAGATATAAATAACTGACATGTTTGACCATATTCCTGGATTGGAAAACTCTATTATAATCCTATGTACATTTTCTGTAAATTGATCTATACATTTAATTTAATCCCAATCTAAATTAATTTAGCCTATTGTGGTAAAATTGACAAATTAATTCTAAGATTAATATGAAAAAACAAAAAGAATAAGTCTATCAAAACCAAAATAACAAAAAAATAGAATTATAGCTTCAGATAGCATGACATTAAGACCTTGAGCAATTAGGAGTCATATCGATACAAATACAGATCATGTCAACTACAAATTGGCACTTGCCACAGGCACTTGCCATCTACCTCTACAAGGATTAAATCAGATGCCCCTGCAGCTGCTGACCTTCAACACCCCTGGAAAGGAACTCAGGGTGGAGAGAAGGAATGAGGCACTCGGTGCTCTGAGAAAAACTGGCAGACAGGTCTTCAGATAGGTAGATATTTTCAGGAGCCGATTTTATGAACCCAATTCTTGCATCTCCTCGTATCTAGAAAAGCACTAAATTCCTTCCTGGTGACATCTGCTCCTCATAACCAGCAGTAACCCTCACAAGACCTTCTGCAAAAATGTGTGCATGTATTCCCCCTTCACCAAAATCACATATAGATTGACCTTTCCCCCTGCCTCTTTGGAGCAGTTTCTCAGAACTATCTGAAATGCTGTCTCCTGGGCTGTGGTCCTCATTTTGCCCCAAATAAAAACTTAATTTGCAACTCTCATGTTGTGCATTTTTTTAAGTCAATGATCAATAGAAAAATAGTACAAAAGACAGATGTGTGAAGTAGTCTTAAATATTTATGAACATTTATCTTATTAAAAACATTTTGCACCTGTGAACAGCAGACAAATATTCATTTCAATAAATAAAACTTGGTAATTGGAAATTCATATTTTTTTAAAATGAAAACTTCCTTCTTCACACTATTCACAAAATTTAATTAGAAGGAAATTGCTAATTTAAGGTAGGAGGAAATATTGGGTTGGCCAAAAAGTGCCTTTGGTTTTTAAGTAAAAATAAAAGGCACATTTTTTATTTTCACAAAGAACTTTATTGAACAATGTATTCACCCTTCTGTTCCACTACTTTCTGCCATTTTTCAGGCAACTTCATAATTCCATCTTCCCCAAACTTTTTATCTTTTTGAGAAAAGAACTGTTCCAGGTGCCTCTTACCGTCTTCCAGGGAATTGAAATTTCTTCCATTTAGAGAATATTGTAAAGACAAATAAATGGGAGATCTGAGGATGCAATGTCTGGTGAATACAGCAGATAAATCAGAACTTCCCAGCCAAGTTTTGTAATGGTTTTTGCCTGTCATTAAAGAAACATGTGGTCTTGCGCTATCCTGATGGAAGATTATGCGTTTTCTGTTGACTAATTCTGGACAGTTTTCATCGAGTGCCTCTTTCAGTTGGTCTAATTGGGAGCAGTACTTGTTGGAATTAATCGTTTGGTTTTCTGGAAGAAGCTCATCATAGAGGACTCTCTTCCAATCCCACCATATACACAACATCACCTTCTTTGGATGAAGACCGACCTTTGGTGTGGTTGGTGGTAGTTCATTTCGCTTACCCCATGATCTCTTCCGTTCCACATTATTGAACAGTATCCACTTTTCATCAGCCGTCACAATTTGTTTTAAAAATGGAATGTTTTCGTTACATTTAAGTAGAGAATCGCTTGCGGAAATATGATCAAGAAGGTTTTTTTCGCTTATGTGGAACACAAACATCAAAGCGATTCACATAACCAAGCTGGTGCAGATGATTTTCAACGCTTGATTTGGATATTTTAAGTATGTCGGCTATCTCCCGTGTGGTATAATGTTGATTGTTCTCAATTAATGTCTCGATTTGATCACTATCAACTTAAACTGGTCTACCTGACCGTGGAGCATTGTCCAGAGAGAAATCTCCAGCATGAAACTTTGTAAACTACTTTTGACACGTTCGATCAGTCACAGCACCTTCTCCATACACTGCACAAATCTATTTTTACGTTTCAGTTGTATTTTTACCTTTCTTGAAATAATAAAGTATAATATGCAGAAAATGTTGCTTTTCTTCTTCTGTCTTCAATATTAAAATGGCTACATAAAAATTCACCAATTTTGTTGTCTTTTTTTTAATGCACACTGATATGACAGCTGTCACATACAATCTAACAAAATTGTTTCGAATGAAGTTAAAGACAACTAGGTGCTACTAGAGTCATCTTATGGAAAAAAATGAAGGAACCTTTTGGCCAAACCAAAGCAATAAAGCCTTTAGGAAATAACAGGAGAATACCTTCAAGAATTCGAGGTGGGACTTTCCTTGACCACAGAAGTTCTAATGGAAAGGATGAAGATAAGAGGTGAATTTGATTAAGCTAAAGATACACTAGGAAGTGAGGGATTTGCATTTGCATTAATAGATATAAACAAAGATTTTGCAATCTTTACTGTGACTAATGGCAAAGAAATGGGAGGCAGCTAAGAGGTATCATGAGGTCAAGACAGGGTATTATTAAAGTTGAAGACACCCACACATGTGTGTACAAATACAAGTAATTCATTAGAGACAGAAATCATGATTCAAAAGAGATTTGGTAATCACAGTAGAGTCATTGCAGGTTGAGGGCAGAACAGAAGTGGAAAAACAATCTCTCAAAGAAACAGATAAGTTTCATGTACTTTATGCAACAATGAAGTAGTATTCAGATGATGGCAAAAGAACAGGAAGAGCAGAAAATGAAACTTGGAAAATATTATTAAGCCAAAAAGGGGGGTTGAAGATAGCAATGAAACAAGAACCATTGCTTAGGACTGCATTTAGTTATAAAACTACTAATAATGTTTCTAAAACGTTCAGGATTCTATTAATTCTAGACTTAGAATAAGGAGTAGAAATGTTTTATTTGGGAGATGGATAGGTCTTTGATTTATAATTATTTTTAAAATTATACAGATAAAAAAAATTATACAGATATGTTTTATGTAGTCTTTTAAATGAAACCCATATCTCAGATTAAAAAAAAAATTAGTGTATGAGAGGCTTAGTTTAGAGTCTGGATTATAGTAGATGCTCAATCAAAGTTTCCTTTATTGGTATTCATATTTCAGTCTCATTTAGAATCTGGACCCTCTTTCCCAGAACCAAAATAAAAGGTTAAAAATCAAAATGATTAATTTTGGAAGCGAGTAGTCTTATAAGTATATTAGCTAAATTTTTAGCTTTCAATTTCCAACACACGATACAAAATTTAAAATTCAATTCCAGTTTCTTACTTCTCACAAAATGTGAATATGTGCAATACAATGTAACTCACTTTCATCATAAGAAAAAAAATCTCTAAAATTCGATATCTCAAGTATTGACTATATTTAGGTTCTGTAGACATTTTAAGCTTGTTTAACTAAAAGGGAATCGATTTGTCAAAATAACTTTGAGCCTATATGGCCAAATACATGATATAATATTTATTGCTTATAATAACAGAGGAGTGGTTATTCCTCATCATTTAAGGAAAATAAAAGTTTTGCCAACATTTTTATCATGATTTATGTTTGATGGCAAAATAACTAAAACATGCTTTTTTTTTTTTTTTTACTTAATTTTCTTTGTCACCACATTTTAGTGTGATAAATTTTGTTGGAACCTAATGCTATTTTTTCATTCTTTATTTAGTCTGAAATAAATAATGATAAAAATATCATCACAGGGGAGACTTTTTCTAAGTAACTCTTTCTCCTCCTTCCCCTCTTCCTCTTGTTTCTTCATTTTCTCACTTGCTAGAATTGGTGGTAGGAATTATATGACTTTATGTCTAACAGGAGACTTATGAAGGACTAAAACTTTTTGAATTTTTAACACCTTCCATGTCTCCCACAGCCTCAACCATGTGGAGTTTATGGGTTTGTGAGATATGGATAATGTTTGGAATTCCACATAAGTACCCATAACATCCCCATTGGGATGTGAAAGGGTGCCTTAACAGAGGCAGAGGGACCACTTCATCTGTATCACTTGCATAAACTCTGCTAATCCTTTTTTAGAGGTGTATACCTGTTTAAAATTCTCCATTGACATATATCAGATTTGGTCAAAATTTTCCACCACACCCCTCATTTTATGCTTCTCGCTTTTGTCTCTTTCACCCAGAGATCTTACTCCACTTAGATGACACATTTTTATATAATTAATTGGAAGACTTTCGGAGTCTGCCTGGCTGGGCTTGATATATGTTTGTGTTCGTCATTTTGGGTCATCAAATTTACCAAACTATTTAATTTGATTGTTTACCTGAAACAGCCAAATACCTATAAGCCAGCAGAATCACCCCAGCTCCTACTGAGAATAGACCTGAAGCCATAATGAAGCCATAACACTTTCTGTTTGTTCCATTTGTACTTTCTGAAGCACATATTAAACCTATAACTCCATTTGATCAATTAAAGTGAATCATAGGAAACCAAAAGGAACCAAACCAAAAGGAACTACAAGATAGCGTTTCATTGAGCTACAGGCTTTAGAGGAAAGTATACAAATTGAAAACTTAATCTATTTTTTCTACTGTATTTGTAATTCACGAGCTATTTCTTGAGCCTATTGACAGGAAGATAATGAAGATGAACCTTATTGATTAAAAACCCTCTCTTCTTCTGTCCATGCGTAGCCATCATCACATGCTACTTCTTAACATGTTCACTCTGCTTCAACTCTTGCTTTTCTCCTTCCTACACTCCTAACTATGTAGCTTGTTTTATAATTTCAGGATGACCAAAATGAATACATTTTCTGATATTTTCAACATTCTGACTACCACTTAAACCATCTCTGGCACTGAAGCAATTGAGAATGTAATAGACTTCATATGGACCAGATTAACGTTTGTGAGAACAGCTATTCATCTTCAAAAAAGATTCATTTTGTGCAACAGCTTTCTATTGTGAATAATAAAGTCCTGAACTGTATCACCAGGAGAGCTAAGATTAGGACAGTATGTCTATCTTGCTATCTTTTTGCAGCTAACTTCTACCAAAGCCCACAGGAGTAAGAATGCCCTAACTTGCTTCTCTTCAAAGGACTTGGGAACTGCTTCCCGATTTGATTTTGATCTTTCTTCCTTCACACTCCTGGACTCCCTTTCTATTAGTGAAGTGATTGTTTTGCTTGTTTGTTTTCTCTCAGAAAGATACTGGTTATTTTTATTGTAAAGGAAGAATATCTTCCTGCTTTCTATATCTGGTTAGATTGTTCTTCTCCCCAATTTTAGGGCCAATATGTCTTCAAGAGATGCAGCATAGAGGAATAAAGCAGACAATTGCATAGAGTCAGTAATTTTTGATACCTGACATTTTAGGTAGCCTTGAGAATTGGATATGAGTGATAGAGTATTCTTCCCTGCTTTCAGAAACAATTGATTCTAACCTGTGTGATATAATGTACAGAGGAACGGTCCTTTCTCTTCAATATAAACCATGAAAAATTAGCTACATGATACTACATTTTTCAGACTCATTTTGCCATTTCTTTAACTTATTAATATTTCTCCAAAGTATTGGATTTAAATTGTATGCCATTGGGCATATAATTCCAGAATAACTCTGTAGGTCTTCTTGATTAAGTTCTCAGAATAGTATTGAAGCTTTTTTTTTCTTTCATTTTGTAGGAGAAAAAAAAAATAAAGCATAGACTAACTGGCTTTTTTGAGTTCTGCTAAATGATTTGTTTCATTTGGGATTCACAAATTATCAACCCCATTTGCAAGAGAAAAATCTGTGCTGTGCTGCTCTGCAGTTTAAATTAGAATTTTGGAAATCTGAGGATTTAAATTAAAGCTCATACCCAGGGTAACAGAAAACCCTCCACTCTACACTCATAGAGAAAGTAATTATATATGAGAAGCTGAAATTAGAAGCCGAAATTAGAGCTATATTCACTCAGCCCCAAAGAACAGCTATTTTTTCAGACCTAATAATGAAATATACTATCCAGGTAAGATAATATATACGTCAGAGCCATTCTGTGCCACAGTTGCTCAGCTTGTATTTTCTTTTCTCAAATATATTGAATCCCCTTAACTCCCTTTGTTGGTAAAAAAATGTTTTTGTTTTAAACTATTTATAGATTGCAATATTTGACCAAAGGTTTTGTCTTAAATTTAGAAAAAGAGGTAAAAAGTGCCCATGTTTAAATAAATTTTCTTTTGGTTGTACTTAATATTCATAATAGCAAATACAAATAAAAATTAATGGATGTCTCTAGTATTGCTCATCATAGTGATAAGGAACATGATACTTTAATTAGAAAATATTATATAAAATGTGTTTTTCAGTTAATGATAAATAATTTTATGGTAAAGAATATGCAGAGAACATGAAGATATTATCATGAAAATAATAACTAGCACTTACTGAGCCCGTGTTTTGTACCAGACATAGTGATAAATATTTCACAAATATTGTCTCATAAAGCCTTGACAGAAACAGATATATGTATATTTATATATACATATAAACATATATATCAAGATTTTACAGTACCATACATATATATATATACACACACATATACCCCAGTTTACCAGACATAAAATTGATGACTTTCTCTAAGTCACAAAGATAGATTTCCAGAACCAGACTCTTCACCTCTCTAATATAGTAAAATGTGCCACTTTTTACTTAGGGTTCTGAACACAGAAAGATCATTTTGTTAAAATAAAATTGATTGATATGTTTCTAATACATTGATTTCATGTTTTATGTAATGTTGGTTTTAATTAGTATGCAAATACATATACAATAGTATATGTATAAAAATAAACTGAAGAAATGCAAGTAACTAAATTGAGTATGAGGCCAAATTTAAACAGATCAACTAGAACTAGACGTAGTAAGGCAACAATTGCTAAAATCTAGCATAAAATTGAAGAAATAATATTTTGGTGTCATCAAAATAGTGATAAATATTGATGATAAATGGTGATAAATCCTATTGATCTTTTGTCATGATGATTCTATTCGTCTAATCTGTCTTAAGTAATCCAGCAGTTTGTCAAAGATCACAATGTGCGTAAAGATTCACTGACACACACACACACACACACACACACACACATATATATAATATATAATTTCGATGGAGTCAGCAATGTCTATATAAAAGCTTCATTGAGCATTCATTGGTATTCCCTTATGCTTTCTTGAGCAGGAAAAGGGGTTAGATTATATAGCTACTGTCCATTAAATTAGATATAGAGGTACAAGATTTGGTGTTTCCTACTTATAGACTTTATTTTTAACAACTTTATTGAGGTACAATTGATATACAAAAAACTGCATATATTTAATGCAACGTGATGAGTTTGGACATACCAATAAACCTATGAAACCATCATCACAATCAAATTAATGAACACATCTATCACTTCTAAAAATTTCCTCCTCCCCCCACTTTTTCTGTGATAACAATGCATAAAATGATATCTACCCTCTTATCAAATTCTTGAGTGTACCATACAGTGTTGTTAACTACAGGCTGTATATCATGCAGTGGATCTCTAGGACTTATTCACTTGGCATAACTGAAATGTTATACCCCTTGAACAACAATTTAGACTACAGAATATTATAAAAGCTTCCTTTTCTGGAGTGAGTCACCTTATTAATTTACCATTCTCATAAGAAAAAATGAAGGAGTGGGACTACATGAATTTTAGACTTAATCTCTATGTCCTGGTTTATAGGGGAAAAAAATTCCGATGGTAATCATATAGAAGCTATAACATCCATTCATAATATTTTTGCTTTAATTTAGAATTACAGGCTACTTTCTTTCCTTTGAACTCTAGAAAGCATTTACCAATTATCCTTCCAATTAGAAACATAAAAAGTGTCTTTTTCACACTGTATTAATATGAGAATATAAACTGGTATGACCTTTCTGGAAGGCAATTTGGTAATGAATATCCAAAGCCTTAAAATGAGCAAGAAATAGTACTTCAGAAATATATCCCAAGGAAACAATTATGTGAATGAAAAGTTCTACCAGAAATTTATTGCAACAGTGTTTGTAATAATATTAAATGGTAATTTTCTTAATTGACCAACAACATGGGAAATTTTGGATAAATGTAATTTAATCTAGGCATTATAAAACATGTGAAATCCAGTAATATCAAAAAATTGAGTTTTAAAAATATCAAATTATAGTAGTAAGAATATAATCAATTAAAATATATGCACACATACCATATATTAGTCACTGTAGTTGTATTCAATGGCAAAAAACTGACAAGAAAGTAGTCGAATCTAACATTCATCCAAACAAGAAAATATAACAGAAAAAAATTTTAAGGTTGGTGTGTTTCAACTACTATTAGAAATAACTTTTAATGGAAATAAGTAAAATATAATATATTAGTTAGATGCTATGTGACATTAAGTTAACTGAAAGAATAGAACATGTTTTTATTTTTTTAGTAAACTGATAATTTCAGTGTCATTCTCTATGTTTTATATATGGGACTATTACCAGGTTTACTTTTGGGGAGAAGAAAAGCGGAAATAGTTAGCTTTTTAATCTTTCTCTTTAGGCTAGCAACCACTTAAGATTATATCTACTATTAAAGAAATGGTCTTAGACACTCCCTTCTTGATGGCAGATGGGCACAATTTCACAAACTGGAAGAAGTATGTCTAAACACATGTTTGAAAATAGTTGTGATCATGGTATATTTAATATGTTTTAGAAAGATACCATTTTTCAAGGAATCTGTATGTTTTGGATAAAAAGCAAGGTAGATAGTAAGTCATTTTACTATCAAAAGAAAATCTGTTTATGAAAATTGTATGGATTAGAATCTTGAATAACTATTTAAACATGTTTACAAGTCCTAGAGCATTTGACATTACTCATCCTAACCTATTCTTTTTATTCTTAGTTCACAATGAAGTGCAGTGTGCAGACAACTGCCCACTGTTTCAGAACATTTACTTCTCATTAATTTTGCATGCCAAATAAGCCTTGATCCTCTCTATTTAAGTTTCTTAATGCTTCCCCCAGACACAAATTTGAGTTTGGAGTCTAGAAGGATTTGATCTTGACTTTTCTACAGATAATTTTATAGCTCCTAAGCCTTGAAATATGTGGATATGTAATTAAATGTTTATATACATACAACTAATAGATTTTCTTGGCTGTAGAATAGTTTATAGTCCACTATTTCCATAATTATTCATTTTATGAGATAGATTATCCCAGAGATTGACTTCTGGCATGACAGCCTAAGGAACTCCACTGACCCACTCTCTAGCACAGGGGTTCCCAACCCCCGGGCCACAGACCTGTAGCAGTCCTCGGCCTGTTAGGAACCGGGCCGCACAGCAGGAAGTGAGTGGCAGGCAAGCAGAGCAAAGCTTCATCTGCCGCCCCCCATAGCTCACAGTACCGCCGAAACCATCGCTTGCATTACCGTCTGAACCATCCCCCCCCCTTACACCCCTCCACCCCATCCGTGGAAAAATTGTCTTCCACAAAACCCGTCCCTGGTGTCAAAAAAGGTTGGGGACCGCCACTCTAGCAAATGTGGTTAAAATTATTTTTACAAAACAACTATTTCATCAGAATTAAAAACTTCCACTCTATGAAAAACATTGTCAGGAGAATGATAAGACAAGTCACAGACTGGGAGAAAAAAATTGCAAAACATATCGGATGGGGACTGTTATTCAAAATTTATAAAAACTCTTAAAACGAGAAAAGAAAGAAGCTGATTTAAAATGGGAGAAGACCTGTACAGACACCTCACCAAAGATATATAGAGATGACAAATAAGCATGTGAAAAGATGGTCAACATCATATATCATTAGATAATTAGAAATGAAAACAACAGTGGGATACTGTAACCAAAAGTAGGGTCTGGCCGCTCACTGCTCAAAAGCCAATAAAGAGGCAAGGCTGGTGGAAAGGAAAGTTTACTTTGTTTTGGGTGCTGGCACCCAGGGCGGGGGGAGGGGAGAATGCCTGTCGAAAGGCCGACCTCCTCCCCCCAACTCCCGGACCATCTGGGGTCAAGAGCTTTTGCAGTCGGAGGGAGGGGCCTGCCTGCAGAAACAGCACAGTCAGCTCCGACAGTCATCTTGAAATTGGTCATCGGTGATCTGACCAGCGTCATCTTAATTGTTTTAAGTACAGTTAATCTTCAGTTCCAGGGTCCGTTTGCTCCCATTTCCATGAGGCCAATTCTTGGAATTGTGGCAGCTTATGTCATAGCTACAGTCTGGTCATCATGTAGTTAACTTCTTCCACCTGGCGGGGGTTTCTGTATCTATAAGACAGCTCACAGGTTATGGCTCAGAATATTACCTATAACTCTTAAGAAGGAACTAAAGGTTCTTGACTATGTTTAATGACTAAACTATTATTGTTTGGTCTCCTTTGACTGTTTTCCTTTGTTTCTGCATTTTCTCACTTCTCTGATTAAACTTATTTTTTGGCTAAAGTTTTTCCACAGACAAAAAGCAAGCTTAGGACATGGAGGGGCAAAGACCATAGGGTCCTGCTCCATTTCAGGCCAAAATCCAGAACACTGGTGACACGGCTGGTGAGGATGTGTAGCAACAGGAACTCTCATTCATCGCTGGGGGGAATGCAAAATGGTGCAGCCACCTTACAGTTTGGAAGTTTCTTACGAAACTTATACTCTAGCCTCATGATCTGGCAATCACATGCCTTGACATTTACCCAAAGGAGTTGAAAACTTACGTTCACACAAAACCTGCACATGGATGTTTTTAGGAGTTTTATATTCATAATCGGCAAAACACAGATGTAATCAAGATATTCTACAGGAAGTGAATGTATAAATAAACTGTGGTACATCTAAACAATGGAATATTATTCAATGTTAAAAATAAATGAGCTGTAGTCATGAAAAGTCATGGAGAAAACTAAAATGCATATTATTAAGTTAAAGAAGTCAATCTTTAAAGACAACATACTGGAACTTCCCTGGCGGTCCAGTGGTTAAAACTCTGAGCTTCCACCGCAGGGGGCTTGGGTTCGATCCCTGGTCAGGGAACTAAGATCCTGCATGACTCGAAGTGTGGCCAAAAAAAAAGAAAAGACAACATACTGTATGTTTCCAACCATATGACATTTTGTAAAAGGCGAAACTATGGAGACAGAAAAGATTACTTCATTGGTTGTCAGGGATCAGAGGGGAGGGAGGGGCAAATTAGCAGAACACAGAGGATTTTTAGGGCAGTGAAACAACTCTGTGAGATATTATATTAGAGGATACGTGTCATTATACATTTGTTCAAACCTATAGAATGTAGAGCGAACTCTAATGTAAACTAAGGACTTTGGGTGATAATTACGTATCAGTGGAGTTCCATTGATTCTAACCAATGTACCACTGTGATGTAGGGTGTTGATAGAGAAGGAGGCTATGCCTGTGAGGGGGACAAGTCAGGTATGGGAACATTCACTCTGTACTTTTTAAGCTATGAACTTAAAACTGCTCTAAAAACTAAAGTCTAAAAACAACAGAAAGAAAAAAGAAACACAACCATTTCAAGCCTCTGGAAGTGGTCCTAAGGAAAAAGAGCAAAGAAAGGAACATCTATTCAATAAAATCTACAACAATTTTTAAGAACTACAAGAGTCTATGGTATTTGAACCCAAACCACTTCTCTCCACTCGCCCACATCAGAGCATCTGAGACTCCATTCCAGACTGCTCTGGCCAAGAACACAGGGCTCCCTTTCCCCCAGCTTCCAGTTAGCAGGCTTTTATCCTAGGGGGTGCAGGACTTCAGCACTTCTTATCCTTCCCCAGGTACTTGTTGCTGAGGCTGAGTTCCTGGGTTAGTGTGGTTGAGAGGTAGGGCTTTCTTTTTTAGGCACTGCAACATTCATGGAATGAAGTCTCAGCACACTGCCAGTACAAAGCCAGATCAAGTGGTGGCAGTCCCAAACCAGGAGAGGCAAGTTGAGAGGACCTTAGGACAATAGTCCTTCCCTCCCCCTAGAGCTCAGTTCCTAATCATCGGTGGGCCTGCCGCTCAGAAAGTAGCTTGCCTTTCTCCTCACTCCAAGCTCCAGAGTGCTATCCCAGGATTTGCCAGGGGAAGTGGCATGCCATAAAATAGATAGCTCCTAATCTCTTCCAA
Source organism: Aethalodelphis obliquidens (assembly GCF_003676395.1). Taxonomy (NCBI): domain Eukaryota; kingdom Metazoa; phylum Chordata; class Mammalia; order Artiodactyla; family Delphinidae; genus Aethalodelphis; species Aethalodelphis obliquidens. Next base: position 64,574,117 of record NW_020837950.1, read on the forward strand.
AGCAACTGCCTTTATTTTGCAGGGGATATGGAGAAATTCAAGCATAAAGGCCCTCTGGGAAACCTGAGATTGTGGTGAAAGGAAACTGGGAGGAGATTCATGGACTTAATGAAGGTACAGTCCAGTTGGTAAGCTGACTAGTTTGCAGGATAGAATCAGGGAATGAGACAGCTGCTGGGGGCAATCCTCTAGTCAGAATAGATCTCAACCAGGGACTTCAGAAACGAATCCTTCAAGAGAGCTAAAATTTAATTGGATTAGTTTGTAGAGCAATTTATGCCCCAGGGCTTTGCTGAAAACCATTGAGGAGTCTGCCCACCCTTAGTGGAGGTTAACAGCAGAGTATGGTCAGGGAGAGAGAGAAAGAAAGCCCTGTCAATACCACGGACATCCCAGGAGACTAGAGGCATATGTCACCCTGCAGAGCAACAGCAAAAGCTTCCTTAGTGAGGAAGGAATAAACAGACTTCACTAAAACAATCTACGCAGGCACTGAACAATAAATAAGCAAAAAACATACTAAACCCTGGGGACAGGGCGGGGCAGGAGGGCAGTACTTAGAGTTCCTATAATATACTACCTAAAATGTCCATTTTCCAACAAGAATTTGAAGCTTGCAAAGAAACCAGAAATTATGCCCTATACACCAGAAAAAAAAAAAAAACAGAAAACAGGAGACAACACAAATTGCTTGTGTAAGTGACCAGATGTCATATTTAAAGGAAAAAACGACTTTAAAATAGCTATTATAGCATCAAAGCTTACAAAAAAAGTCCAAGACCAAATGGCTTCATGAGTGAATTTGATCAAACATTTAAAGAATTAACACCAATTCTTATCAAACTCCTCCAAAAAACAGAATAGGAGAGAACAAGAGGACACTTCCTTTCTCTAAGAGGTCTGCATTACCCTGATACTAAAACCAGACAAAGATACCACAAGTACAGAAACAATTGACCAATATCCCATATGAATACAGAAACAAACATCTTCAGCAGAAATATCAGCAAACTAAACCCAACAGCACTTTAAAAGGATTATTCACTGTGACAAATAAGAATTTATCACAGGAATGTATGGTTGGTTCTCCATAGGAAAATCAGTCAATATAATACACCACATTAATAGAAAAGAGAAAACATAGAACACTTATTTATCTCAATTGACACAGAAAGAAAGTTTGAAGAAATCTGACACTTTCATAATAAAAACACCCAGTAAACTATGAATAGAAGAGAACTCAATATAATAAAGATCATTTATGGAAAAGCCACATCATATATTCAGTGATGAAAGAATGAAAACTTTCCCCCTAAAATGAGTAGCAAGACAAAGATGACACTTTCACCACTGCTTTCAATACTGTACTGAATTTCAAGCCAAAGCAGCTGGACAAGAAAATAAATAATAAATAAATAGGAGAGGAAGAATTAAACCTACCTCTTAAGAAACTGGAAAAAGAAGCGAGAACTCACCTAAAGTTAATAAAGAGGGAAGTAATAAAGGCTAGAGTAGAAAAAGAATTGAGAAAAATCCATGAAAGAAAGAGTTGGTTCCTTGATAAAAATCAACAAAATTGACAAAACTTTTGCCACACTGACCAAGAGAAAAAGAAAGAGTTGAATTACTAGAAACAGAAATAAAAGATGGAGCAGCATTATCACTGAACTTTTAGAAATTTTTAAAAAATAAAGGCATACTATGAACAATTGTATGCCAGTAAATTAGATAATTTAGATAAAATAGACAAATACTTGAAACTGCCAAAACCAACTCAAGAAGAAATAGACGCACTGAATAGATTTAGAACGAGTGAAATGATTGAAGTGGTAATCCAGACTACCAAGGCCCAGATGTATTCACCAACGAATTTTACCAGCATTCAAAGAAAAATTAATACTAATTCTTCTCTAAATCTTTCGAAAAGTAGAAGAGGAAGGAACACTTCCCAACTCATTTTACAAGGCCACTGTTACCCTGACACCAATACCAGACAAAAGTGTCGCAAGAAAACTGTAGACCTATTTTACCAATATATCTTTAAAAATCCTCAACAAAATACTAACAATCAAATCCAGCAACATACAGAAGGGTAATAACTAAAGGGTATGCGCTTTCTTTCTGAGGTGATGAGAATGTTCTAAAGCTGACTGTAATTCTGCCTGTTCACATCTGGGAATATGTTAAAAACCGTTGACTTGTACACTTTAAATGGGTGAATTGGATTGTTTTATAGTGAATTGTATCACAATAAGTTTGTTTAACAAAAAAGGAAAGAAAGAACATCTCACTAACATTGAGTTATGGAGAGGCAGTGTTCTTTCTCTACTTGATTACTAGCTAACCAAGCATGACAGCTATTAGACTTGTCAAAAAAACAACAAAAACTGACAAAGTGCCCCTAGTCATGACCTTATCATTTAAACAGTTACATTGCTTCTCCTCCCTTCATTATGACCTTCACACCTCATTCTCTTCCTAATACAGAATTTAGATGTCAGTAGGAAGGTATATGTGTGTTCACTTGTGTTTTTATATCTGTATTTTCCCTAAACCCTGCTATTCAGTTTCTCATTCTCTCCTTCAGTTCGATTATACCAACTGAGAAGGTACCCATCTCAGTCACTCCAAGTTCTGAAGTTTCTTTCACTTTCCTGTCTCCATCTGTACTTTCCTTATAAAAGTTCTCTGTAGTCTGAACAAGTGCTATTAAATAAAAATATAATGGGATCAATATATGTAATTTTAAGTCTAATAGGCACATTGACAATCAGTAAAATTTATGTTAGTAATATACTTTATATAAACCAATCCCCCAAATTAACATTTTGACATATAAAACCATTAATGAGGTCCAAATTATATACTTTTTATATACTTTTTCATATTAGATATTTCAACTTTCATATTTTACACTTATAGCAATATTAATTTGTACTAGCCATATTTCAAGTTTATAAAAGTCATGCATGGTTGCCCAAAAGTCAGCCACAAGTCAGGTATTTGATATAATAATGGGGTGAAAAAGACATGGTTACTGTCTTTAGAGAAGAAACTGCTTTGTTTTGAATGGAAATTTATATTAATTTTTTAAATTCTGAAATTGTGTTTTACCTTGATTTTCTCATGAATGTTCCTTCTGTAGGGAACACTTACCTACTCCCAAGAAGACTGATACTTTGAGCAGATAAAGGAGAATGTCATGCATTTGAAAATATAAAAAGAACATTAGGGCTTCCCTGGTGGCGCAGTGGTTGAGAGTCCGCCTGCCGATGCAGGGGACACGGGTTCGTGCCCCGGTCCGGGAAGATCCCGAACATTATATTAATAATGTTCACAATATCAGTATTAGTAAATCACAGCCATGCACACTATACAGGTTTAACCTACATAAGATGACATTTTTATGCATCTAGGAATTGGATGCTAGAAGGTAAGTAAATAGAATGGGCAGTAAGAAATAATTTTAGATTAGACATTGCTAAGTCTCTGCTTCCTTTGGTATTTTCTAATACTACTAATGATTTAATATATTTAACAACGTTCTTAAACTTGGAAAAATTGTGTGTGAGTGAGTGTGTGTGTGTGTGTGTGTGTGTAAAAATTCAAGACACAGACATGGACATTCACAGAGTATTGAATAGTGTATGTGCAGTTGGCCTCCTTCCTTCCCTATTAATCAATTAGTTTATATGCTTTATGAGAGTTACTGAAGACAAGAGTAATATCATTTTCAAAGTCAAAGTCATTTAATTATTCTTAATATGTTTAATTAAGTCAAAATTTCTTATCATCTGCTAAGATATTCATTATACAACCAAATCCAAGGACCCAAGATAAATCTGTGGTGTCTCTCAAATTAATTTCAAATAAAAGCAATCATCACGGGCTTCCCTGGTGGCTCAGTGGTTGAGTCCGCCTGCCGATGCAGGGGACACGGGTTTGTGCCCCGGTCTGGGAAGATCCCACGTGCTGCGGAACGGCTGGGCCCGTGAGCCATGGCCATTGAGCCTGCGCGTCCGGAGCCTGTGCTCCGCAACGGGAGAGGCCACAACAGTGAGAGGCCCGCGTACCGAAAAAAACAAAACAAAACAATCATCACGTTATTACCAACTTGGCACCCAAAGTCAGTGCTATATATTAACTAGCTTAGATTTCATTATTAAACATTAAAGCACTTTTTTTTGTTGTCAAGTATGAGAGAAAAGAAACCAAAAATCAAGGTTATTGGAAATAAATTGAAGCCAGCAAGGCTGGGAGTAGATAATTATAGCAGAGTGATATATACCTGGACATAGAATTTTCAAAACAACAGGAGTTGAAATTAGAAGAGGAAGAGGGGCTGCAATAAATAGAAGCTGATGTGTGCACTTCTCTTTTATATTTTAGCGTTCATATTTTATTTCATGTGAGAAAGATAAAAGCAGTCATCCAAGAGCTGGTGTAGCACTCAGAGCTAAGCCTCATGTTCTCCTTTTAAATGTTAATAATTTCATAGAACATCAACATCAATTAAGGACACACCATGGCTGTGATGAAGTGAGACAAAGTTTGTCCACACACAGAAAAAAGCAACAAACATACTGTGCAAATTACAAAAACACCAAATATACCCCATCATTGCTAATATGAGCGGCTGCTGCTTCTTTACCTGTATTTTCAGTCTCATGCTAATCTTTTCTACTTCTAGATAAGGTTCATTAAGATAGTAAATCATAGAATTACTCCTGCTTTCTAACAGCTTTTTTTTTTTTTTTTTTTTGGTACGCGGGCCTCTCACTGTTGTGGCTTCTCCCATTGCGGAGCACAGGCTCTGGACGCGCAGGTTCAGCGGCCATGGCTCACGGGCCCAGCCGCTCTGTGGCATGTGGGATCATCCCAGACCGGGGCACGAACCCGTGTCCCTTGCATCGGCAGGCGGACTCTCAACCACTGCGCCACCAGGGAAGCTCTTTAATGGCTTTTGATATAGAACAAAACTTAGTTGCCTTGAACCACGCCCCCAAATCATTTAAAAGATCCAAATAAAACAGAATTTCCTTTTCATACCTTCTTACTAGACACTCCACAAGTCCCCATAGTGTGATTTGCCTAACTGCAATAAGCAATGTACCCATCTTGTTCAACTACAGGAGAGGTCCTAGTAGTCTTTGACTGAGGAGTCTTGACTATTGTAAAAATGACAAAATCACCATATATTTATTTATTCTCCTCTTGAGAGTCATTCAGATTAATTCAGATTAACTTTTGATAATAAAAATCAAATTTACAGTAAACATCATTGAACCTATCACCTTGAACATATGTGAGTTAATATAAAAATTAGGCTTAGAAGTAATATTGGTGGTTTGTATGTTGGAAATCCTTAACACTATGTGGTATTGACAGATTTATGCTTATAGTGTCATATACAATTTAAATTTGCACTATTATTGTTAGGGAATTCCTGATTCTATATATTCTCATCAATACCAAGTACTTCCACTGTTTATTTTTCTCATTTTGATTTATTGGAAATACTTCTTATTTTCAAATCTATTATTTCTCTGACCACTACTTACTTTAGAATTTTTTATGTTTATTGAGCACTTAGGTTTCATTTTCTGTGAGTCAAAACATTTGACTCTGTTTTTCCTCTGTTGGCTGTTTGTTTACCTTTTAAGTATTTGTAGAAATTGTATACATTTTCATAATACTATGCTTTGTTTAATATTGTATTGTAATTATCTCATCAGTGTCTTATATATTAAATTTGTTCATAGTGTTTGCTGTTTTTCAAAGTTTTCTTTTTAATTATTGTCCTTTTTGTAAAAGTCATTTGATTTCCATGGGTTTTGGTAAAACTTCTAGACATCTGGTTTCTGTTCAGGAGCTTGTAGTTTTTCTTATCACCTTAATTCTCTGACAGATCATCTAAGTAAAGTTGTTGATTTTTAGTTTGTTCAGTTTTTTTTTTTTTTTTTTTTCCCGGTACGCGGGCCTCTCACTGTTGTGACCTCTCCCGTTGCGGATCACAGGCTCCGGACGCGCAGGCTCAGCGGCCATGGCTCATGGGCCCAGCCGCTCCGCGGCACGTGGGATCCTCCCTGATCCGAGCACGAACCCGTGTCCCCTGCATCGACAGGCGGACTCTCAACCACTGTGCCACCAGGGAAGCCCAGTATTCTTTTTCTTGAAGATGCTGACCACTCAATTTCTTCCCAGAACGTCTACTTCCATTATCAGCTACCACATTTAGCGGGCCCTTTTCACATTTTCGTAACACCAAAGCATACCTTATAGTATTTATTCCAGGCTGATAATGACAAAAACTACTTTTCAGTGGAAAATCGTGTATCTTTTCCATTATTGTCTACTGAGCAAAGTCCAGGAGACTCTGGCACTGGGCTTGGGACTAGAAGGAAGGCGGGACTGTCTTGAATATGTTGTGGGTCACAAAGGGAACCAAACACAGGAAACTGTGTGTTGGGTAACAGTGACCTAGCTTCCCATTAGTATGGAAAGCAAACCCATACTAATCACCATAAATACAAAATGTGGAGTGAGAGGGAAGGAGTGGAACAGGACGTACAGAAAGGCAAAAAGCAAATATGAATTAAAGGATATATCATAAGGCCAAGGAGGTTGGAGAGAGTAAAGAGGAAGTTAAGATGTTTCCAAAGGTACCAATATACAGATAGATCCCCTTTGGCAGACTTCTTGGTGTTTGTGGATGTTCCCTTAAAGCTAAGGGAGCAATCCATGCCTTTGGGAGTGGTGTGCTGAAGGTGCAGTGCACATGCTTGCGAGAAATGAATGTCTGAAGCTCTTCTCAAGTTCATGTTCAGTGATATAACACTGATAGATTTAAACTGGCCATGTTCCTTGGAAGTTTTACACCAAGGAAATTGGCAAAGTAGACTACTTCAAAAACATATTTTTGTGGCCCATATAGTATGTGTCTGCTTATTTTAATAATTCATGACATTAAAATAAGGATATATAAAGTTAAAAAATAAGTTACTGGCATCCTTTACAAGATCATAAGATGTGGCTATAATTGGCCCCTATGGTTCAGTCGAAATGATGGAATGCAGCTAAGCACACCAGTGAGGTCCTTTAGAGCAACGGGCCGCACAGCAGGGGGCGAGCAGTGGGCAACAGCGAAGCTTCATGAGCTGCTCCCCACTGCTAGCATTACCACCTGAACCCTTCCCTACCCACCCACCCCCAGGTCCATGGAAAAACTGTCTTCCACGGAGCTGATCCCTGGTGCCAAAAAGGCTGGGGACCGCTGCTTTAGAGTATAATGTGATTTCCAGTTTGTTTCAGACCTTCTCTCTTTCACCCGGTCTCTTTCATGTATTTGCATTAACAACCCGGCCTCTCCAAGCGTATTCATTTTGACCCTTGTTTTAAAGTCTCTAAGAATTAAAAGTCTATTGATGTAATTGTTCCTAGCCTGGTGCACTCTGTGTTATCTCTGCCATTTGACTCTAACAGTAGATTCGGCAGTTGTTCACTAAGTAATGACAACCATAACATTAATAATAGGTCGATGACGATAATAAATATAATGGAACAACTTTTTCACACTTTGTAATTGACCAATTTGATGATTTATTCTCATCCAATGTAGTGTGGCGCTCCATGCAGAAAATATTTTAACCATTCCTCATAGCTGTCAGGATACAATAACAAGTTTTATTGTGGATACTGAAGAAAATTAAATTAGGTTTTAACATAGTGCGATTAAATTGTGTTATGATTAAAATGTCTACATAACTTGATTGACTCAATGTACTTAAGATTAAGTATGCCTTCAGGTTATTTCATGTCATGAATGAAAATATAAATAAATGCACGTTATTTTCATAGTGTAAAAGATTAAGTTTAGAAGGGCTTCCCTGGTGGCACAGTGGTTAAGAATCCTCCTGACAATGCAGGGGACACGGGTTCGAGCCCTGGTCCGGAAAGGTCCCACATGCTGCAGAGCAACGAAGTCGGTGAGCCACAACTACTGAGCCTGCGAGCCACAACTTCTGAAGCCTATGCGCCTGGAGCCCATGCTCCGCAACAAGAGAAGCCACAGCAATGAGAAGCCCGTGCACCACAACGAAGAGTAGCCCCCGCTCGCCACAACTAGAGAAAGCCTGCATGCAGCAACGAAAACCCAACGCAGCTAAAAATAAATAAATAAATTTATTTTTTTTAAAAAAGATTACAATTTAGATTAAAAGAGTCATTTTATTAACCATTGATACATTTAATTTATTTAAGGTTTATATTTTCTGTGCTTTTTGTTTTGTTCCATATCTCTACTGAGATCCCTCTCTGACAATGGGAAGTAAAATAAACATTCTCAGTACAAAGTTTGATGTTTAGGGAATGAATTAACAATGATATAGGTCAATTTTTTATATCCTTTATCTCAAATATTTGTGAAAATATGACTATTTAAGAAAAACTTACTCATTTCTCAGAGAAAAGTCCAAGGGGATTACTATAGATTTTATAACTTAATCAATTATATTAAAGTATTCAATAAATATTTTAGAATCGATGCAATGATGTTAGTCTGTTCAATACATGCCACAACTGAAATATGGAGCAAAACTTTAGTTATTTGATTAAAGATGCTTAACGTAAATTAATATATTTAAGTAGAACAAACAACAATAAGATGAAAGCGAAAAAATTGGCTCACATTGGAGAAACATACTGGTTTTCCCTCTTGGTCCTTAGGAATAAACTTGGAGGGTCATGGGGTGCTTGCTACAGCATGCTAAAATAATCTCTAATTTTTTGAAAAGTGTGCATGGGGGCATGGCTTGGGTGTTGCTAACAGATGGTACAAAATTAAATGGGTTTCCTTAGGTAGAAATAGTTTCTCAAAACTAGTGATGTTTAGGCACAGGCTGGCCATACTATGATGTTGATATTACAGTTGTCAATTTAAGTGATTTTTGCCTTTTTTCTTATAAACGAGTGAACAAAAATGTATCATTATTTAATATGTATATGGATCAAAAATAGTAATGGCTAACGAATTATATTATAATACTATATTAATAAATACTATATATAAAATGGAATATATATTATATGTAAATAGTAAAACTTGGAATACTTGTACAACAATAATACATTGTCAATTTTGAATATTTGTGAAAAATCTGTCATTCTATAGCACTTTGGTGTAAGCTGAAGTCCAATATTCAACTTAAATGAATTGTAGATTATATGTCAAATCCAATCAGGTTAATTGAGCATCTTTCTCTGAAAAAGATTTCTTTAATATCTGGAGATTAAATGCTGTACAGTGTTAAGAACATGGTCTTGATAAAGACAGAAATATGCTATTAATACTTGCCCAAACACTGAAATTCTTTATTATCTTTATTATTTTGCTCAAATATTGAAAATTTCAAATAGCAGCCTTTTTTTTCTAAAATACTGTTTTATAATAAGAATATTAATCTTCCAACTAAGAAGTTTCCCTTGATTAACTCAAGGAAGGAAACAAATAGAGGTTAAAAATTTGCAAACTTCATGAATTGTGTTGAAGATATTTCTCATCCCAGCAATGGATCTGAGTTGCCTGAACCTAGTGATTAAAAATGGATGGCTTTGTGAAAAACAAAGTGTCCTTATAAACACTTTATATTGGATTTCATGCCCTCTGCCAAATTTACCTAAGATGCTACTTGTGTAAAAATTGGAAATATCTGAAGGTAACAAATCTGCTACTTCATCTTCAAGTCCACTGCTGTAATGAGACTAATATGAGGTGGGAGGAGGGAGACTATGACATTGGGAATATATCAGGGAGCCCCACAATTTCTTTTCTTTCTTTCTTTCTTTCTTTTTTTTTTTTTTTATCTGCATCATGCAGCATGACAGATCTTTGTTCCCCAACCAGGGATGGAACCCGTGCCCCCTGCAGTGGAAGCTCAGAGTCTTAACCACTGGACCAACAGGGAAGTCCCAGGGAGCCCCACGATTTCCTTTTAACAGAACTTCCACAGGTCGCAGTGTAAAATGGAGAATAAATATAAAGGAGAATAAGATGTAAGGGATAATAGAATTAATTTGCTTTGAAATGTCCTAGAGCAGGGTAGAAGATAGCATGTTAAAATAGTTTTGTAAATGGTGAAACATGTTACAATTCTATTTACTCTATGACAACATATACATTACACATTATTCCTCAAGCTATAATGTAAAATATACTACAACATAAGCAGCATGTTACTGATATATCTATCATCACTATTTCCTCTCCACTTGAAATACCCCTGCTTTTGTTGATGGTGGAAAATGGACAAGTGAAACAAACCTCACTGCATTCCACCAAAAAAAACTCACTTCAAATGTAAATGTAAAGACTCATAAGTGTAAAGGCAATGGACTGAAAACTGTAGTTCATGCTAACACTAATCAAAGAAAAGCTGGAACAACACTTTTGTTTCTGGAAGTATATCTGGTCCCTATTACTCCATCTTAGCCTGAAACAAATGACAATGTGCTCTGTTAATGAGGCTGCTGGGAAATATGCATTCTCTTATAATGCTGTGGGAGGGCAAACTATTACATCTGTAAGGAGGATGTATTAGCTTCAGTATAATTTCTATTTAAATATTAAAATTAGAAATGGATTCACTTTTTGACTCAACTGAGAAATATGTTATATATACACTTTTCTCATTAAGGTCATTAATTGCAGCATTGTCTGTAAAGGAAGAAACAATAATTAAACAAAATAATCTAAATGTCTTTCAGTAAGGGAGTGTTGAAATAATTTACAGTGTAAGAAATAATGTTATAATGTGCTGCTCTAACCAGCAAGGAAGCTCTCTGTGCACTTATACGAAAGTAGACTCCAAGATACATTAAATGAGAGAGCAAGAAACAGAGGAGTGTGTATATAGTACACTACTTTGTGTATAAAAAGTGGAGGGTAAGTATATATTCATAGAGTGCAAGAACTTACATAAAGACACTTTGGAATGACAGGTAAGACACAAATACAGTTGTCTGTATTGTCTGGAATTCTGGGATTGCTTGAGCACAGGGAGAGAAGGGAGAATTTTCACTGGATGAGTCAATCATGTGACTGCATTATATATGAAAAAGTTAAATGAAAAATTAAACAATGAGCAACCAAAAATTAAAGCAATAGTTGCATTCTGATACAAAGAGATCCAGTCACATTCAGTAGAAGACTAAGCGTTCTCTTACTTTAGTTGCTCAAAACCTGTGTTTTTGCCTTTTCACTCATTCTTTTGCCATTTTTTCAAATGAAAAATTTTTGGAAAAGTTCTCTCATGTAATATAAGGGAAAATAAAACAAAAGTTTTAATCATCTTTACTCATATAATGAAGAAGACAAGAATACCACTGCCATATCATTAAATGTCCAGAAAATAATACAGGAAAAAGGTGGTTGAAGACTCTTGGAACAAATTGAAAGGTCAAAAATGCATAGGCAGGGGCTTCCCTGGTGGCGCAGTGGTTGGGAGTCCGCCTGCCGATGCAGGGGACACAGGTTCGTGCCCCGGTCCGGGAAGATCCCACATGCCGCGGAGCGGCTGGGCCTGTGAGCCATGGCCCCTGAACCTGTGCGTCCGGAGCCTGTGCTCCGCAACGGGAGAGGCCACAACAGTGAGAGGCCCGCGTACAGCAAAAAAAAAAAAAAAAAAATTGCATAGGCTTACCTTTGAGAACAGCTGGATTACCAAGATTCTCACACCTAGAGATTTTTGTTTTGTTTTGTTTTGTTTTTCCCTCATGGCTTTATTGTTAGGAAAAATGAAATAGTTAATGTACAAAGACGCTTTCATCAAATATGTGATGAACTGTGAATACCTTCTGGTCATGAGCAAAATGAATTTAGTTTCAAATTTTATGGCTTTGAAATTTTAATCATATGCAAAGTTGTTTTAAGTAGAATGATTTTACCATTATTTATATTAATATTGAATTATCATTAAGCTTTCCACATGATATAGTTTCTGCAGTTTTATCTGAGACATTGGCAGGTGTGTTAAGTCATATAAATTCAGGGATTATAATCACTCGTGAATAATCTTGTAGCAAACAGGACGATATAATTGTACACTGTCTCATTTTTTAAAATTTAATATAAAAAACATGAGTGGACAATTTTCATTCCTAAAAACTAACAGTTCATTTATTAATGGTCTCTGGACTTCAATTAAGAAAAGTAACCATGACTGTTAAGTAAATAGGCATTTTTACACTTTACTTCATTTCATTAATACAGCTTCAACACGTAGAAGTACTTTTAACCTCATTCAAAACACATTAAAGGGCTTCCCTGGTGGCGCAGTGGTTGAGAGTCTGCCTGCCAATGCAGGGGACACGGGTTCGTGCCCCGGTCCGGGAGGATCCCACATGCCGCGGAGCGGCTGGGCCCGTGAGCCATGGCCGCTGAGCCTGCGCATCCGGAGCCTGTGCTCCACAACGGGAGAGGCCACAACAGTGATAGGCCCGCGTACCGCAAAAAAAAACAACAAAAACAAACAAAAAACCATAAAACACATTAAAACTGATTAAATAAAAGAGAAATAATTCAATTATATGTCTGTCTAACTCAAAGTGTATTAACTCAGGTATAAGTTCTGTGAAACCCTTCCCCTTAAAGTCCCAGTGCCTCACTCATTACAGTCACATTATACGTTGCTGCCATTGTATGTACTCAGTGATGTAATTGATTCCATGCTAGTCCCAGAGTTGAAATCATCATCAGCATCCAGTTTGCCCATATCTGAGAGTAGGCAAGCTCTATCTTCTTGCAAGTGTGTTTTTGCCTTAGGTCTAGAATCACATGTAAGAAAGATATCTGACTTGGAAAACTTTTTATCATGAAATAAAAGTAATCCATTCCCAGCTCTATTAGTCTATTGGACATACATTGTCCTACTACTAGGTACTTGGTTATGTGCAAATAAGAGTGGCTTTGTAAGAAGATATAGCAAAGATGGATGAGTGAGAGACAAAATTGCATGTAATTTTAATCACATCATTTAAACATAGGTCTTTAGAATCATTGAAAGTATTGAGAAGAACAAAATACAGTTCCTTCTGATTATGTCTACTGATTTGTGTGGTCAAGGGCAGAATTCTTTCTCAACAACTTTTTTTTTTTTTTTCGGTACGCGGGCCTCTCACTGTTGTGGCCTCTCCCGTTGCGGAGCACAGGCTCCGGACGCGCAGGCTCCGGACACGCAGGCTCAGCGGCCATGGCTCACGGGCCCAGCCGCTCCGCGGCATGTGGGATCTTCCCGGACCGGGGCACGAACCTGTGTCCCCTGCATCGGCAGGCGGACTCCCAACCACTGCGCCACCAGAGAAGCCCTCTTACCAACTTTTATTGCTATCACCAAGTTGGAGCAAAAAGATAAACTTTAATGGCTACTTCAGCCCAAGAGGGATGTTTAATGTTTTGTTAAAAGAAAACAAAATAAAATAAAATCCTGGGGCATCAATGATTCTATGTGACATGTAAGATAGCCAGTGCCAACACAGACCAGGTATTATTATTTTTCATCCAAAGGAAAAAAGATTTATAACATCCCACCCACTGCCATAATAGAGCAGAATTTTAAGTAGGCAGAATACTGTGGCAACTTGTTCAGGAAGCACGATTCATATTAGAGACATTTACAAATGTAAGATAACATAAATAGAATGAGAAGTCATTTCTTATTAATCAGTAGCTAATGGTAAAAATTTCTTCAAAGCAAATGGGAGCATAGAGATCCTTTTGAGCATATCATTGATAAAGACAAAGTAGTTAAGACAAAGCAAGTTTAAAATATGTTTATGCAGACAACTAAGGACTGTCTGATAATATTAGAAGAAAGATGTAACCAACCATTCCACGGCAGAAGGACACATGAAAGAATAGCATGGTACACGAAGAAACTGATCAGAAGAGCAAAATTCTCTTGAATTAAAGAAAAAAAAAAAAAGAAATAGCCACAGGACAAGAGCAGAGATAATTACCTATCTTTACTAAGGTAAGAGTTTTCATCATACCCCAAATTATATTTTGGAGTACATAATTATACTAGTTGGAAAATACATAATTCTCATTTTAAATTGTTAATATAATCATTGTCAAATTATCTCCCTTGTAGTTTTCACAAAGTACTGACTTAGAAAATTCTTTCAGGTTGGGGTTGTTTTTCTGGGTCAATTGCTGTCAGCATTAGTAGACATAAAGGGCCTTCATTTGATACAAAGCATACTATACAGAGTACTGCTTCTATCTACAAATGTGTATTATTCCATATCCATTCTCCCTTAAATGTCATTAGACTTACATAGATCTATGTGCATTTATAATTATCCATTTCAGTTTTACAACATAATATTTCAAGTTACACTTTTCATCCTGTAAAATTTTAGAAGCCATAAAGTGTTTTGTCTTCATTCCTATCCTTTTCTCTCCTAAACATAATTATTTTCTCGTGTTCAGGGAAAGTATTGATAAATGCATTTTGCACTGCTATCAGTATTTGGCAGTTGGAGGGATCTTCTGCCTGATATCATATAAAGCTCATGAGTATCCCCATAACCTTTGTCCCTGTTTATTAAGGAGTACTAGGACAAAATCGGTGACTAGTTACTTCTAACTTCACCAATGGGTACAGCAAGAGAAGAGTTCTTAACTTCTATTAGGTAATATTTTTGCATGCTAAATACTGAAAATGAAATTCATTAAATGGCCTAGATTCCAGGCGTATAGTGTGACAACTTTTTTCAAAAAGATGGAATGATAAATAGATCTGCACATGTTTTTGAAAAAAAATTAATTGAAATGATATATGATCATGGGAACTTGGGCTGTCACTACATAGTCCATAGATTTGAACAGAAATGCTCATCTGTTTATACCCATGGTACTCGTGAGAGAGAACATCATGTTAATAAAAAAGAAAGGGTAGCAGAAATAATGTATATTTCCCTCCCCTTTCCCCATGGCAGAAAATACTCAAAGAAATAATTCATTGTTCTCTAAAAAGATTAATCTTGGAGAAACAGTTTTTGGCCATACAAATTATTCAGTTTTTTTTCTGGTATGCTGTGTAGGTACATAGTCTCAAGTAAAATTTTTTTCCAGAACTAAGGTTTTCACCAATTTCTTAAAACCATAACTTTCATGGGGAGCTCATTAATGGTGATCAAATATTAGAAGAAAACAAATATAGCCATTTTGCCTGAGAATGTGTTATAGTCATTATAGTTTGTTATCTTCAAATACTCTTTATCCACAAGTTTCATTTTAAAGTGTAATTACGGTCAGAACAGTGACAATGTAAGAACATGATATCTAGAGTCTATATTTATTCTGCAATTCTGACATCCCTAGTTATTTTTTCTCAGTTTGCAAGTCAAAACAATATTTTCTCTCTGTAAGGACAGCAGTTTTAACTGTTGTGTAAATATCACACTGTCTATATTTCTTACATTTTATCTCTTTAGTGTTTGAATGGGTGACTCCTTTCTTTTTTACACAGGACTTAGAAGACTGAAAATTATGAGAAAGGCTTGAATGGGGGAGAATAATAATTAGTGGTGTTATCTATTTTTAAAATAGGTTAACCTTCTACTATTAATGAAATAATAAAATATGTAAACAGAAAAATAAAATACACTAAGAATAATTTTATTGAATAGCATTCATTTAAGCCCCTATAATTGGTGTGTATATTTTACACATAATGTATACTTGTAAAATAGAGTGATAAATTATGTAAAAAATGCATGGTCATTATTATTTTAGAAGCAGTAAGTGAATCATTGAATATTAATTTGTCAGGATTTTTACCACTACGAAGGCAAACTTGCTCTTCCTTGAGCAGGTCTATTTTTGTGTTAAACTTTCTTGTTTTGTCCTCTCCATCTAAAGATAACATTATCTGTTATGCAGCAAGGAAACAATTATTTTATAATCATTAATAAAATCAGTTATGCCAATAGCTATCTTTTCCAAAAAGTACAGTTTTCTATGAAAAAGGAAATATAATTTGTTGATCCGTAGAGCCCAAACAAAAGTACTCTGAGTATATCAAGTGATTATCAATATGATGACCTGGAGTGTTACAAAGAAGGATGTTTGAGGCTATGGACTCTGGAGACAGACTATATACTTTCACATATGGCTGTGCCGTGTGCTTACTGTGTGCCCTCAGCAAACTGCCTAATTTAAATCAGCCTCTTTCCCCAACTATAAAATAAGGAGATTATCATAATGTAACTCCACAGGATGGTCATGGTAAAGATTCAGTGAGAAGTTCTTAGGGCCATGCCTAGTACATGGTGTTATACAAGTGTTGGCTGCTTTCAAGTATATATGCGTCAGGACAGAGGCATTAGCTAATCCTCTGATGGTAATCATTTTGCAAGATACGTGTATCAAATCAACACATTGTACACCTTCAGCTTACAGTGTTATGTGTCAATTACATCTCAATAAAACTGGAAAAAAAGCACACAAAAATAAGTGTGCGCTAATATTAAAATGCAAGTGAGTGACCTTTTAGGTTTAATGATATATTTCGTTTATATTGTTTATTAACTATTAGATCCTCAAGTTCTCTCCAACTGTGTTTTATTGTGTTTAAGGAAGAGGTAGTCATTTCAATCATAGTTGATTTTATTTTAAAAAACAAAGTCAAAATAGATTAGAAAAAAAATGGGATAAAGCAGGTTACATTAAATATAAAACAAAACATGCTTTCTTAATCATAGGATAGAATTTACAAAGTCTGATCTTCCATAATTGTAGGATGAGGATATATTTTTGACCTTTCTTTTTGTCTTTGTTCTTGTTGCAGAATAGGAGGGGAAAACGTTCTGTTCAAAAATTTTTTGCTTAGATTTTTATAATGGTTTTCTAACTAAATAAATATAACAATAGGCTTCAAAGTCTAGTTCATGAAATGTTACTCTAAGAGAAATGCCCTGAAAAATGGACTTTGTGATCAAAAAACGCATTTTAAGAAATTATGAAATAAACACACTTGCTTAGCATTGTTTTACTCATCAAAATTCCTACTTTGCAAATCACAAATCTGCTCTGCACATTATTTAAAGACTCATGGACCAATGTTCTATGCAACATTTATGAAAGCATCCTGTACCATCTTACCTTGAGAACTTCTGACCCCACCCTCACAAAGAGCTAAGTAGAAACTCATTGAAGTCAAATATCACTTGTTATGAGTCAAACATTTGTTGACTTACTGTGAATTTATAATGAATGAATCATATTACTCTTTCATTTTACAACATTTTTTTTTTTTTTTTTGGCCACGTCATGCAGCTTGCAGGATCTTAGTTCCCTAACCAGGGATTGAACCCCGGCCATGGCAGTGAAAGTGCCGGGTCCTAACCACTGGACTGCCAAGGAATTCCCTCATTTTGCAACATCAAGTTCAAATAATCTCTGTTTTTCATATTATCTGGTTCATAAACAACAGAGTCCAAGCATCAACCAAGACTCCCCTTCTAAGTAGCAAAGGGTGTGGGGACTCCAGCAATCTATTAAAGAAAAATGATCAAATCAAAACACAAATTCATCCTGAAAATAAAATTTTTCTTCTCTTTTGATTTCTATAGAAGATGTTCCCTAACTCGAAGATTGAAATTACCTAGAAATGTTTGGATGTCACTTACCAGGCTAGCTTTGATTTCCAGAAAATTGAAGATTTACATCATTGAGCATCTAGGAAAATTATAAACAAATTTAGGTGTAAACCTTTATGAGGTGAATATTACTGAAGGTCAAGATTTTTAATTTTCTATGCTAATATAAATTATTCTTTGCCTTGATGACCCAAGGTTATTATTAGAATCATAAACCATTATAATAATGCTGTAGTAAGTGATACTATTTTATCTCCCTGAAGTATTTTGGCTGTTTTCCCTTTACTAAAAATTCCAGAATGCTTCATATCTATTGTCTTGATTTTTAAAGTTTTAACCCTTTTTGTATTCTTACTTTCTCTATCACGTATTTACTCACTGAATCTCAGGCCGGCCATTGACTGTTGTACACTTAAACTTGTCTCTGTACCCCTTGGGACTGGAAGCCTTTAAACAAGATTTTCTCAGACTCTTTTATCATTTAGACTCTAAGTTTTTAAGAAGGTTAGCTAAAGTTAATGTCCCAGATTCTGTATTTTATCACTTCACACATGGGAGCAATACCATTGTGTTTCTACGTAGCATTCCTTTAGGAAGCAGAGGGGCTTAACTCCACCTCCATTAAGGAGTTTACAATCTAGCAGAAGAGACAGACAATTCAATATGCAATTGCAATTAGGGTTTTATATGTATTATAAAAAAAAGTAATAGTTGTAATAGAAGTACACGTTAAGGACACTTGATGTAAATCATGTTTTCGGGAGGGTTTTAGCCAAATGAAACTGATGGAAGGGCAGTGTCTTACAAAACTGAGTCATATTGAAAGCATAGTGTGTTCCAAAAGAACACAAGGTGAGAGAGTGGAAAATTCCTCCAAGAGGGTAAAGTTTCATGTGGCTTACACAATAGTACGATGTGGTAGAAGATGAAGCTATGCAAGGGAGGGTATATGAAGCCAAGTTTAAAATTAATTATAAGCAGAAATAACTTCAAGCATGGGCACATTAGAATGACATTTATGTTGTAGACTAATTATTCTGATTGGCAATCGAAAACTTATTTTGAGTGAAGTACGTTATGAAACAGAGACCACTGAGGGACTGACAGTGAACACATAAGACAATGCCTTCTCATTACCATGTACTCTACTGTTTTTTACTTAAAAAACAGATTTTATTATATGTATACTTATATTTGTTTTTCTTTATGAGATTTCAGAAATATTTTTCAAGTAATCAAATATAATTTTGTTCCATTATTTTAAATCTATACATAATATTTCATATACTAAATGACTATTTTTAAAGTATCATTGTGGTTAAAAAAAAAACCACACTTAATATGAGATCTACCCTGAACGAAAATTTAGATACACAGGACAGTACTATTAACTATAGGCACAATGTTGCATAGCAGACCTCGAGAGATTGTTCATCTTGAGTATCTGAAACTCTATACCCTTTGAATCGCAAAGGTACTTTCCCCCACCTGGACCCCTGCCAACCACCATTTTACTCTGTTTCTATGAGTTTGACTATTTTAGATATTTCACGTAAGTGGAATCATGCAGAATTTGTCCTTCTGTGAATGGCTTATTTTACTTAGCATGATGTTGTCCAGGTTCATCCAAGTCATTGTATATTGCAGGATTCTTCTTTATAAGGCTAAATTACACATATATATTATATGTATATACAGGTATATATACACACATATATATAAACACACATATATATATATACATATATATATATAAACATAGATGTAATGTCTTCTTTATCAGTTCATCAGTTGGTGGCCACTTAGGTTACTTCCATAGCTTGGCTATGGAATAATGCTGCAAATAATGCTGCAATGAACATGGGAGTACATATACCTCTTTGAGATCATGATTTCAATTCTTTTGGGTATATAATCAGAAGTGGAATTTCCAGGTCATAAAGTAAATCTTAGGATGCCAAGAATACACAATAGGAAAAAGACAGTCTCTTCAACAAAGCATGTTGGGGAAACTGGATATCACATGCCAAAAAAATGAAATCGGACACTTTCACTATACACAAAAATCAACACAAAATGAATTATTTAAATATAAGACCAGGCGCTGTGAAACTCCTAGAAGAAATCATATGGGAAAAGCTTCCTGGCATTAGCTTTGGAAATGATTTCTCGGATATGACACCAAAAGCAAAATTAGACAAGTGGGACCACATTAAACTAAAAAACTTATGCACAGCAAAGGAAACAAACAACAGAATGAAACAGATTCTTCTTGAAGCTTGTTATTCTAAAATCCTTCCAAGTTATACTGTAATTAATCTCTTTTATATTGGGGTTATATGCCTTGTTACTAAAAGAATACTATTAAATACCAGCTGTTTCAAGAATTCATATATTCATCGTCTGTCATGTTCTTGTGGGTAGAGACAAAGTAAATGGCTTGATAAAATATTTTGGAGGTAGTAAAAATGGTATTTACACATTGATTGTGTGAGGAATAAGAGAGAGAAAAAGTAAAGTTGACTCTTTTCCATTTTAAAGAAGTAATATATTTTCAAAATGTTTTAATTAAAATAAATGTATCAAATTAAAGATTTTATATATATCCTTGAATTTAATACTATTGTATACACAGGGAGAAGATAGATATACTAAGATGGACTACTTTATTAATTGAGTGGTATACAGGTTCACTTTTAAAAGAATTAATATTGAGTAGCTGGTTTTCAGCACACTATAATCAACATTCATTAGCATTTAGGAAGTTTGACATCTTCAATTTTGAATGTTAGATCCATTGATTTATTTGACTGAAAATCCTGAATGCAAAATTATCAATCCCATATGCAAACATTATAAAATCCACATGAGATGGCTTGTTGCTACACTTTACATAATGTTGTTCCCTCCAGTCCATTACTATGTGTATTGTTTGAAGTAATCACATTCAAACTGAAAAATGTAAAAAATTTTAAAAAGTAAAAGAATTCTTTTTGAGAATTTAAGTGGCAAGGTAATTTTGACTGAATTTTTGCTAATAAGGATAAATGTCTTGGTTGATAACTGATTATCCGGTTCAGCTTCCAATTTCCTAAGTTTTCAAAATGTCATAACAAAGGGAGGGCTGCAATTATAATAAAGAACAAAAGGTAAGAACAATTAAGAATTGAACAATTTTAGGAATCTGTAGAATTTAAAAACCACTCCAAATTTCTCTGAACAGAAGTCCTAAAAATAATAATATTGGCATCTTAATCATCTAATTTAACAATTCCAGGCTTTCTCTATATGGATAAAACTGTCCAGACTTGTTTCTTTACAAGATCCATTAACTAAGTATTCCTAAGCATATATTATTTATGTGTACATATTTAGAATATTTATATCTAAGAATTTCCACTTATTTAACACAATTTTGAAAAGCCTTCATGTCAAAGCACATTTCAGGCCAGCATATTACAGCACTCTCTAAACAGTAGATAATATTCCTGACACATTCATGAAAGTCCTTTAGATGACAAATTATGGGTGTAGAATTCCTCAATGAATACCTTACCTTTAAATTAGACACCAATAGACAAATCTATTACTAAAGAAAGAAAAGGTTATGCACTGCTTTTATTCAAAACTAAAAGATCTCTGAAGAAAACAGAACAAAGGAAATGACCATAACAAAATCGAGTACATATTACTTTTAAGGTGAATTTTGTAGACAGTCTCAAGGTAGTTTAATTACCTGCTGTTGAGGTAACCAATGCTTTGTACTACCCAAGGAGTCTCATGGATATATCATATCATATACCTTTTTGTTCTAAAATCAAATTTAAAGCAGTCTATAGAATATCATTTTATTAAAATAGCAATTGTTCATTACTCTTGTTAGGTTACCTATATTTTTTCCTAATTTCTACTCTTAATTTTTAAAAACATCCTTAGCTCTTGATTATGGTGTGAATTTTTGGTGTTTGGTTTTTTTTTTGCGGTACACGGGCCTCTCACTCTTGTGGCCTCTCCCGTTGCGGAGCACAGGCTCCGGACGCGCAGGTTCAGTGGCCATGGCTCACGGGCCCAGCCGCTCTGCAGCATGTGGGATCTTCCCGGACCGGGGCACGAACCCGTGTCCCCTGCATCGGCAGGCGGACTCTCAACCACTGCACCACCAGGGAAGCCCTGGTGTTTGGTTTTATCTTCACATGTCAATCTGAATTATTTTGTCCTTATATTTTCCTCAAAATTTAATTTTATGTGTATTCATATAGACTCATATTTACACTCAATTTAACAGGATAGAAAGCCCAGAGATAAACCCACACACATATGGTCACCTTATCTTTGATAAAGGAGGCAAGAATATACAGTGGAGAAAAGACAGCCACTTCAATAGGTGGTGCTGGGAAAACTGGACAGCTACATGTAAAAGAATGAAATTAGAACACTCCCTAACACCATACACAAAGATAAACTCAAAATGGATTAAAGACCTAAATGTACAGCCAGACACTATAAAACTCTTAGAGGAAAACATAGGCAGAACACTCTATGACATAAATCACAGCAAGATCCTTTTTGACCCACCTCCTAGAGCAATGAAAATAAAAATAAACAAATGGGACCTAATGAAACTTAAAAGCTTTTGCACAACAAAGGAAACCATAAACAAGATGAAAAGACAACCCTCAGAATGGGAGAAAATATTTGCAAATGAAGCAACTGACAAAGGATTAATCTCCAAAATTTACAAGCAGCTCATGCAGCTCAGTATCAAAAAAACAAACAACCCAATCCAAAAATGGGCAGAAGACCTAAATAGACATTTCTCCAAAGAAGATATACACATTGCCAACAAACACATGAAAGAATGTTCAACATCATTAATCATTAGAGAAATGCAAATCAAAACTACAATGAGATATCATCTCACACCGGTCAGAATGGCCATCATCAAAAAATCTACAAACAATAAATGCTGGAGAGGGTGTGGAGAAAAGGGAACCCTCTTGCACTGCTGGTGGGAATGTCAATTGATACAGCCACTGTGGAGAACAGTATGGAGATTCCTTAAAAAACTAAAAATAGAACCAACATACGACCCAGCAATCCCACTACTGGGCATATACCCTAAGAAAACCATAATTCAAAAAGAGTCATGTACCAAAATGTTCATTGCAGCTCTATTTACAATAGCCATGACATGAAAGCAACCTAAGTGTCCATCAACAGATGAATGGATAAAGAAGATGTGGCACATATATACAATGGAATATTACTCAGCCATGAAAAGGAACGAAACTGAGTTATTTGTAGTGAGGTGGATGGACCTAGAGTTTGTCATACAGAGTGAAGTAAGTCAGAAAGAGAAAAACAAATACCGTATGCCAACACATATATATGGAATCTAAAAAAAAAAGGCAGAGAAAAAGGTAATGGAGAACCTAGGGGCAAGACGGGAATAAAGATGCAGACCTACTAGAGAATGGACTTGAGGATATGGGGAGGGGGAAGTGTAAACTGGGACGAAGTGAGAGAGTGACATTGACATAAACACACTACCAAATGTAAAATAGATAGCTAGTGGGAAGCAGCCGCATAGCACAAGGAGACCAGCTCGGTGCTTTGTGACCACATAGAGGGGTGGGATAGGGTGGGTGGGAGGGAGGGAGGTGCAAGAGGGAAGAGATATGGGGACATATGTATATGTATAACTGATTCACTTTGTTATAAAGCAGAAACTGACACACCATTGTAAAGCAATTATACTCCAATAAAGATGTTAAAAAAAAAATCCACCTGGCTTATTCTGAGTTAACTAACCCAGGTTCCATGTATGTGTCAAAATACTTCTATTATTTTTTCTACTCCTGTTTGAGAAATCCTGTATGAGCTAATATTTAGTAGAATTAAACACTTTATTTATCCTTGTTGCTTTCTCAATATGATTTTTATTTCAAAGCAGTACACTCCCACTCCTAGAATTAAAATTGAATGCCCACTGTAGAGTACAATATAATTAACAAACAAGCATTTGCTGAATGCTTTCTGAGACTATTAAGTACGAACTTCCATTAATGTGGTACTTAGCTTAATAGTTTCGAGAATTCTAACTCTGGTTCTTGGGAATATCTAGGTTAAAATATATATATATAACACTATCTTTTCTCTAATTCATTCCATCCATTTCTTTTCTAATTATAATTAAAATTACTATATCAAAATCCATCACTAATTATGAGAAAATGTATGCCTGAAAATTTTCTCAGTGTACAATAAGATATGTGTGGAGAACAAATTGATCTTGGATTCACTGAGTCTGACCTAGTATTGATTAGCCTGACTGTTGTCTTTCTTCCTTTGATGAACTTGCCCTCTAAAAATACTGCTAACAATGGCATTAACATATTCATAATTTTTAAATTTAAGATTACATATTCACTTATTCTCTACTTTCAATTGACAGTAATTTGTTCATTACTACATTGTTATAATCACCCATTTCTCATGATCATAACACAGTTTCTGATACCACTTGTATTTTGACTTTTCTTTCTGTCAATAAATTGATCCATTATACTCACCTCTATATTCCAGCCTTTGTACTTGGAAAAGGATAGAGAGAGAAATTAGGCATAGTCTCTGTCATCAGAGAATTTAGTCTGGTTGAGTGATTAATAAGAAATCAATAATTATATAATTGTAACATTATTTTGATTTTCTTATCACGGTTTGTTCTTTTATTTTAAAACATTAAGATTATTAAGTTAGGGCAAAGTATGGCACAAAGTTTCAGAAACTTGAAACTGCATTCTTATATAGAATTCTTGCATTCTATATAATTGCATTCTTGTGAACCACATGCTAAATATTACTGTAATGAAATGTAATGGAATATCTCTGGGTCATGGTAAAATACTTTTACAATGTTATCATTAATAAAATGTCCACCATGTTTCCTCTAATTATACATCCCACTTACATCTAAATATGAGAAATATATTAACACACTCTATTGATGATTTTACTTGGAAATGATCTTTCAGTTTTGTTTTGTTTTGTTTTTACTATATTAACATTGTTCTAAAAAGGATACCCCACAGTTTATTAACATTGTTATAAAAACAGATTCTCTAACCAAGATGGAGTAACCAGTACAGGGATATATATCCAGTAAAAATGAATATAAAAACTGGGAACAACATATGAGACAACTATTTTTCAATGTTATTTAACAGACAGTATTGGAATTTGATGCCTGAAAGAGGAGGAAAAAAAAGCATGTTGAGCAACCTACGTATGTTGTCTTTATACTCGAGTTTACCTTTCAGATTGTAGTTTAGCAACAGAACACAGTGGTAACTCTGAGCTGGAAAGGCAGAACTTGGAGTTCAGGGCTGCAGTTTGTGATGTCAGGTTACTAGCAAGCAGGGTGCTATTCAGAAAAGGAGCTCCGAATATTGACTTCAGGGATCCCTTTTATTTCTGGCTGAATAATAAGTTGTATATATGCAAGGCAGTCTTCCGTGAGTCCTGGCAGAGGCCAGTTACTGGGAAGCAGGGACCCAAAAGAAGAGTTTAGATTAGAGGTCAAAGAGTGCTGGCAGAAATGGGAATTTTGATGAAACAGACTGCAGAGACCTCACAATAATGCAGGCACTCAACTGAGACTCCGGATATACCAAGTGTTAAATAAGATCATTTTAGGAAGAGTGAACCTTAATGTAAACTGTGGATTTTGGATGATAATGATGTGCCAATATAGGTTCATCAACTGTAACAAAGGTACAGCTCTAGAGGAGGATACTGATAATGGGGGGGTCGATGCATGTGTGGTTTAGGGAGTATATGGGAAATCTCTATACCTTCCTCTCAATTTTTCTGTGAACCTAAATTTGCTCTAAAGAAAAAGCAATGTCCTGAAAAAAAAAAGTGGTAGCAGTGATAGTGCATGATTTCCAAAGTGATATCGTAAAAGGTTATATGGGGCTTCTGACTGGCTTCTTCTACCTCGGGGCACTTATCTTTGAATCCAGGTATGCTCTAAGGAAACCCAAACTATCTCTACTATCAGAGGCCCTTGAAGAATGAAAACTGAGGCACCCGTGTGAACAGTCAGTATCAACAACCAGACAAGTGAGTGCATAAACCTTCAGATGACTCTAGTGTTTGGTCTTTGATTCTTCAACCCGAGGCCATAGAGGTAACAGAGCTTATACAGGGAATCCCCACTCTGCCCTTTTCAATGTTCTGATTGACAAGAACAATACATGGCTATTTAATGACAATAAATTTTGGGATAATCTATTACAATGCCTCAAATATCCCATCTTTGTACCGACCAGTGTCACGGTCAAGCTTCACTTCTTTAATGACCCACCTTAAGTTCCATTTTCCAACAATAAAATAATTGCCTTGCTTAAAACATCAGCATGTGTGTGATTTTCTTGCTACATTGTACATAGTTGGTAAGTATCCCAATCTGGAATTCAATTATCTGACTACTCCGTACCTGCACCAATGCAGCTATGTCTGTAAATCAAAAAATTAAAAAAAAACTCAACATGCTGACTGATTTCATCTTTAAATCATGACTATCATGTCCCATGAGACCTCAATACTTGTTCAGAGCACTTAAAAAGGGTCATTTTATTGTATCAAGTGTAATAAATGACATGGATGTCTTGGATTCCATCTAACACAGTTAACATTACGACTTATGTTTAGATCTTATTTGAATTGTTGTCCTCCAGTGGCTGGTACTTTTTAATTTAATTTTATTGTTTTGGCCACACTGCATGGTTTGTGGGATCTTAGTTCCCTGACCAGGGATCGAACCCAGGTCCTCGGCAGTGAAAGCATGGAGTACTAACCACTGGACCACCAGGGAATTCCCCAGTGGGTGGTACTTTTGATCCATCTATTTTCTATAACTCTGTGGAAATTAAATTTAATTAAATTGTGTTTTATTAAAATGTATCTTAATTTTATAGTACTAGTATTAACAGGTCTACAACATCACCTTATGGTTTCCCCATTTCTTAATTCCTTTAAAATCATATTAAAATAAAAATAAAGCAAAGTACTCAATTCTTAAACTTTTGTGGAGTTTCATCAAAAGAAAATGGTATTACAAAAAGGAAAGCAAAGTTGTATAATTTTACTTAAGAAAAAACAAAGGATCATAAGGCAATATATTATATCATCTAGATCAAGTATTGTGGTAAATTACAAGTGATTGCAATTTTTATCTATAAAACTGTTACCTCTAAGCAGCATGTTAATTCTAATCTATTTGAGAACATTATTCAATTACCAGTTTTTCATAAAATATCATATAAAATAATAAAATATAATTAAAATATGCATTTGTTAGCAATGCAGCAAAATTAAATAACCCACATGATTTAGTAATGTAACAAATTATTAAAATGTAGAAATTATTCATTATATAAATTTTGAACCATGTATTTCCTTATATAATTGCCACATCCCATGAAAGTGTACTGGATCCTATGATACTTGACCTAAGGGTTTTTACTTGTACCAGAAAAGTTTTAGATATGTATAAACTTTCAGAAATCAATATTTGATCATCACTTCTTTGTATTTTACTCTTTATAACAACCTATATGGAATTAGAGTCGTTTCTTATTAGTGGACAGGTTTTCTGAAACTCTCTATGTTATTATAATAGAGACATGTTGTACAGGTGAGATGCCAGGGAAAGACAAATAGTCTAAAGTAAAAAATGATAAAAGGAGCTCACAGAGATACACATCAGACAAGTCAAAAGCTTCATGGTTCAGTGAAGGCTCCTGGCAAAATCATTTAACACATAGTTTTCAAGTATTACAGAAAAAATAGTTTTACTCTACTTAAACAGAAGCTATGGTTTAGTGATATATTATATATTGTTTGACTGATTTCTTTTAAAAGTAGCAGTATATTAGGCTGAAAATGGAGAACCAATAGAAATGTTAATATAATTTATACAGGCTGCAAATGTTAAGTAGTTTTATTCATTGTGGGAATAAATCTATCCCACAGTTTGAAACTATCAATTAAGTTGATGGCTAAAATTCATTAGAATAGATGTATAGCATGCTATTCACGACAAGCAAAGGCTCCATCTATCACTACTAAGTAAATGACTGTAAGGAAAAAAATGATATAGAAAAGATGGCCCTTTAGCTTTCAATTTACACCAAATTAGAAAAGAGTATATGCTTAACATTGTAAATAAGCACAAAGATCCTATAAGTGTTCCCAGAATTCTCAATGTGTTTTCTTAACTTACTTCACTATTTTAATTAGCAGATCTATAAAACTGTAATTTGTATAAGCACATTTGAAGCAAACAGTTTTTAAGAAAGGCAAAAAACCTCAATATTATTTTCAGCCAAAACAGTACAAAGGAAACTATTTCTTGTGAAAATTTTCCCCTTCACAGTTTTAAATGTTTATGAGGCTGAAGAAAAACTCAAATGATAGAAGTTGTGATAAAGCAAGTGTTAAAAATGTATACATAATGTAATTGAAATATGATTGCTATCACTATTTTATACATGGCATTGAGATCCAGAGAGGATAACTATTAGTCCATAATTACCTGCTCCTACTCTGAATTAATATCTTACTCAAATCTGTATGTATCATTTAAAAACATAAGCACTTTCCCAAGTGTCTCATGTAAAACCATTTTGAACTGTAATATATCAATAAGATTAGCCATCAGAAAAAGAAGAGATTTTCCCACAAAAAACTTTATAATTTCTAAGAAAAAATACTGTATTTCACAAAGTTTCACTAACTATCACTTTAAAAAAATGGAAATCATGATGTTATTTCACTATAAAATAAAACTTTAATTTACCTAAATAGTATCTGTTGATTCTCTTTCGTGTTTTTAAACAAAATGTTTTGACTACAATACTACCCAAATTTTATTCATTTAAACAAATATTGATTCTTCTTTTAATCTACATCACTGTTTTTGTGAGAAATAAAATTAGTACTAGTGTGAAGAGTGTATTTCTAAATCCAGATTTCTCTTTTTATTTCCTTTTTCTTCCTACTTATTCATCTTCTCAAGTCCTTCTCCAACTCATTCTTCTTTCCAAACTCCTCAAGAACAAAGAAGTATTTCATATGAGAAATATACACAGTTGCCATGTTATAAGAATTGGAGATTATTGATTCCAGCTGACTCCAGTGTAACGTTGAGATGCAGTTGTTGTGTTCACATTTGAATATTTTAGAGACAAGATGTTAATTATGACCTGAAAAACTCACACTTCTATTGGGCAGTTGTTCTGTTGTTACAGCCCTTGTTTACAAATGTTTCTCTAGTGAGCCAAAATATCGCTTTCTGTTACCTCTATCTGTTGACAACATGTGTAGTTCTATCTACTAGATTGACACCAAATATATGTTATATTGTATTATTGCTCAAAACATTTGCTGCTCCTCCTGAGGAAGGATTATACTGCTGTACCCTATCAATGTCAATGTTGGCAGTGCAATTTGCAGGGTTCTCTCTGCAGAAGGATTATACTTCCATTCCTGCCCAGTTATCTCAGACTTAGTCATTGTGATTTGTGATGATGCACCCGAAAAGAGAATTATGCCTCCTTGGAGTCTGAAATCAGGAGAGGTCATATAAATCATTTTAGCCAAGGGTATTTGTGTGGAGGTGATATATGTCGCTCTTGAAGCATTAAAAGCCAACTCACAGTTAACCTTATCTCTTTATTCCCTCTGCCAAGCAAATCTCCCACAGAGATTCTGCTGCTTCAGCCTGGACCTAGAGGGAGGATAACAGAACAGAGATGCATTCACCTTGCAATGGACATTTAGCATGAGATAAAAATAAATTGTCTTTTCATAAACCACTGAGTTTTAGAGTTGTTTATTAACACAACATAGCTTGTTATATCCAGACTAACACCTGTTGTAACAAAAATTTCTTAAAATCAAATTTGAAACAAAATAAAAACTAGCTTAGTGTGCCACAAAATTCTTTATGATGTAGAAATGATGTGACCTGCTTTATTCTGAAGGTCAGGTTTTTTTTTTTATGATAGTATCAATGTGATGAGAAATAAATTTTTTGATCAAAGAAATTTATCTAGACATTTCACTTTATGGCATTGTGATTGATTTTTTTTCATGTTGCAATCACTTACTTTGGTACTATAAGGTCAGAAATGATGGCTGTATAAAGACACATAATTTTGGTCAAATTGACTTGGGGGATTGTATTAGTAAGGTTTATCCAGAGAAACAGAATCAATAGAGACAGAATCACCAGAACCATGGTTGGGGTTATCCAGAGAGAGAGTCAGACATCCAGAGAGACAGAGTCAATATTTATTTTTATTTTTAAAAAATTTTTTTTGCGGTACGCGGGCCTCTCACCGCTGTGGCCTCTCCCGTTGCGGAGCACAGGCTCCGGACGCGCAGGCTCAGCGGCCATGGCTCACGGGCCCAGCCGTGCCACGGCATGTGGGATTTTCCCGGACCGGGACACGAACCCGTGTCCCCTGCATCAGCAGGCGGACTCTCAACCACTGCGCCACCAGGGAAGCCCCGGAGTCAATATTTATTATAAGGAGTTGGCTTACACAATTATGTTGGCTGGCAAGTCCAGAATCAGCAGTGGGCACTGGAAGGCGGGAGATTCAGGAGCGGTGATGGTACAGATGAAGTCTGACGTCAGTCTGCAGCAGAATCCCCTCTTGCTCTGCTCAGAGAGTCAAATAATTTTTTTTTCTATTCAAGCCTTCAATTGATTGGATGAGGCCATATTATGGAAGGCAATCTGCTTTATTCAAAGTTTACTTAATTACATATTAACTCATCAAAAATACCCTCCAAGTTGACACAAAATTAACCATCATGGGGATATATTGGTATCTGTCTATTCATCTAGATAGACAGATAGATAGATGATAGATAGATAGACTAAATAAAAGATTATCCTGTGGATCATTACTGATAAGGGATGGTTTCACTTTTTGTTTGGGAGAATTTTAAATTTTCTGTTGTTATCTAGTCACTCAAAATTATAAGCTTATACATAATCTATTATCTATTAATTACATTTGATACTACTGTTTATACATTCATAAATCTGACTGTAGCTATCTGTATTAACTTTAATATAACTCAATAGGCATTGCTTTTGCTTTTGAGATTTAGTTTTAGATCTTTAAATGGATAAATGTTTGAAAATACTAGTAATATTATAAAAAAGAAAATTAATTCCAAAAGGGAAAGAAACTACTTTTGCTTCTAGGTAGCACACTCTTTATAAATATTTATTGTTAAGCCAACAAAAAATATTACAAGCTAATTATAAAAATTTCATTTTGAGTCATAACATTTATGTGGTCGTCTCCTTATAAACCATTTAAATTTAACTGTAAGATGTGGCGCTTCCCAGCAATCTTTGATAAATGTAATTCAAATATTTTGCTGTTGTTTTTTTTCCCCAAACAAAAAAATGTCCTAAAACTAGCATTGTACGATGGTTTGGAAATTATATAGTCCCATCCACTTATTTTTACCAGAATTAGCAAGGTTATTATTTAATTCAGCAACTGTAGAGTTGTCTATATACTTTTTAGCATCTCATTTTCCCCCAGAAGAGCCACAAATGCTCAGTTATTCCTCTCAATTCATGTTCTCAACCTAACAATCCATCAGATATTTAATGAGCATATGTTATAAGAAATACACTTTGCTAGGCATGATAGAGAGGAGTTGTGTGTATGGAGAAAGATTAGAAAGTAATTGCTATTTTTTCTCACACTCCGAAATGTGATATGAGCTTTTTATCTTAAATGTACAGATAAAATATTCAGATTATTTACATTAAGTACTAGTAACAATACTACTCATTGGCAATGAGAAACACATTATTTTATAGTTTATTGTTTATATAAGTTGAAGGGCTACAATTTTCATCCTATTTCTATGGAGAAATAGACTCCTTTGCTCTTTATATTTCTCTTCCATATTTGTAAAAATGCAAAAACTTCATTAAATCAGCAAAACTGTGATTTAATACCTCCGTATGTCTCAAAACTTCATGTGGTGATCTGAGTTTTTTAAAACCGAATTATCAAACACATCTCTTGTTTTTCTAATATAGAAATCGAACCAAAGCACAGGTAAGGAATAATGCCTTAGACAAGTTAGAAATATTTAATTATTTCTTTAGAGTTCGAAGCAAACTTCTTATTTATCCTGGATCTACTCCTATTCTAATTAATTATAGAATTCAATATATACTCAGAGGTGCATCCATCTTAGGAATTTTTGTTGTTTTCAAAAGAGTACTCCTTTAGTAGATTTCTTTAAAATACATTCTACATCTACAAAATGCTAGTGGCAACTATCCTACATCCAGTTTTTATCTAAAAACAAGAAAACAGAGCATCATGAAATGCTCATTTGTAGGAGCAAATATCATGTCTTCCCTCGTGAGGAGACTATAGTTTATTTACAGTCAATTTATAATATGTTGTCTAACCCTCTTTACACAGTTTTGTCCAAACAGGATTTAACACTGCTAGATGAAATTAATTTACTGACTTCTGTGGTGTAAGACTGATTCCATTGATAGATAATCAGATATTTATTCAGCTTTCACTGTGGTTTAAAAAAAGTTGCCTCAGCTCATGCAGGTAGAATAGGATTCAAACCATTCAAAATAAAAGAGGTATTAAAATCACATAAAAGGAATAAAAGATCGAATTAACTTTTTTAAAAAAGATCTAATTTAGTGACTTGAATTTCTTCCAATATTTCTATATATAAGTTTTATCAATAGTTTACAATTAGGATAATGATATAATTAATCATATATATGATAGTACATTTGAGAGTAAAAGGAGTCTTCTTAATAAAATAGATTTTTAAAAAGCAATAGGGGTTTCCCTGGTGGCACAGTGGTTAAGAATCTGCCTGCCAATGCAGGGGACATGGGTTCGATCCCTGGTCCGGGAAGATCCCATGTGCCGTGGAGCAACTGAGGCCGTGCGCCACAACTACTGAGCCTGTGCTCTAGAGCCCGCAAGCCACAACTACTGAGCCCACGTGCCACAACTACTGAAGCGCGCGTGCCTAGAGCCTGTGCTCCACAACAAAAGAAGCCACTGCAATGAGAAGCCTGTGCACCACAATGAAGAGTAGCCCCTGCTCGGTGCAACTAGAGAAAGCCTGTGCACAGCAACGAAGAACTAACACAGCCAAAAATTAATCAATCAACTAATTAATTAATTTTAAAATTCTAAAAAAAAGCAATAAATATGTAGGTTCTTGGGAAAACAGGACATAGGTTCAACTTATCTAAAAATAACTTAAGGAGAGGCACTATTTTCTTAAGCATAGTATCTTCAGCACCTAGACTGGCACATAATAGGTTCTTAGTAAAAACAAATTTAAATAAATGATGGATTAATTGTTCAAAAAGTAATCATTATGTCTTCTTTATAGTCATTTATTACAAACTTTATTTATTACACCTGTAATTCAAATTCTATTAATTCTGACATTTTAGAGAATCATCAGTATGCTGATCACTTTAGGTCAATCTATATTCTGTGAAGTAGCATTGACTGTGCTGTATTACTATTCACTTATCCTTTTTTGAAATCAGTTTCTGTATCAAACAGTATACATGCACATTAACCTCATTTATCTAGAGGCAAGTGTGATAGAAGTGGGACAGTAGAAAAGTTTGGTAACTTACCTTTAAGTGGCAGTGTCAACGATTAGGGAATTTGTCAATATGTTTGTTTCTGTCTCATTGCTACTCATGACATCAAGGAATCTGATACTGTGTAAGTCTAATTAAAGATTTTAAAAAGGTAAGAAGATTGATTCCATGAAAAACTTGGTTAAAATAGAATCCCAGTTTATACCTGGCACAGCATGGTAACTTAAGGGAGCAAACGTAAGAATTCTAGTATGGTCAATAGCGTGGCATAAGGAGAGCTGGATTGCCTCTGTTTAGTATTTATCTGTTCAATTTTAGCTAATCATTTAATTTTCATCTTATCTGTTTCTTCAGCTGCAAAATTAAGGATAGGGATAAATAAGAATTTCTAGAAGTCTATTCATGGCAAACACTGGCATGCATGATAGTCTTTCAAAAATTATGTTTTGTTCTGGGATCCAGTCTAGGACCATCCTGGAGATTAATCATTCACACCGCCATCATGAGAAGCATTGCCGCAATAAAACAGCGTGCTTGACCATGTTCAACATAGTAAGAACCAGACTTCAGCACAACTCGTTCCTTGAAGCTCAATTTCTAGGAAGTGCTTTTGGGGAGCTATGAACAAGACAATATTTAAGCTATTTAATCTGATTATTATGAAGTATGTCATATGTGTTAAATCAATGACCTGGTTGATGTGCATTTCCAGTGTAGTGGGAAAACTTTCCAGCTTTGTGCAAATAAAAAGTCTTCATATTTTATAGTTAACCCAAATCAAATTTCTGTTTCAAATCTCCCAAAGTCTTGAACTGGGTTGATATTGGAAAATAGAATGACAAAAGGTAATGTGCTGATTAATAATCAATGCTATTTCCCATCTTTCCAATAAATAGAATCTAATATGATTACTAAAACCTCAGTCAATTACCATGTTACAGTTATCCTTCATCTTTAATCAGTTGAAACGCCTCTCCTGGCTTGGACAGAGCTTCCTGGCCCACAGCAGTCTGCTTGCAAATCTCCTTTGCCTCCATCTTCCCTGTTTTGCTGGCCTGTCAGATGAAAAATGGGGTGGAATTGGATAAGACAGCTGCCAATATGTCTGTCCACGTCTTGGTTGAAATAGTTTCCACAGCTAATCTACATATATTTTATTCTCTAAAGAATTCTATGATCAATGTAGCTTGAAGTCAAGAGGCTTACATACATGGGTGGGACATGATAAAACCGCTGTAAGGGACCTGATTCTGTGCAACTCTATGTATGTGAGAATTCCAGGAGTTTTTGCCCCGTTCCTCTGATTCCTAGTTGGTTGCATCATGCCCACTTTTATTTGATACAAGCAAACCTTTTCCTAACTCTTCAGTAGCTTTTAAAAGGCCTACACACCCTCAAAACTCCTATGAATATAATCAAGGCCTACTGGAAATAATGATATGCTGTTTATACCAGAGCTGGGAGAGGCTTGAGAATGTCTTTATTCTTTCCAGACTGTTTGTCCCATCGTGCTACATTTTCTAAGATCCTTTCCCATGTTCTCCCAGACAATGACAATGCTGGCAATGGAGATATAGAAATACACAAAAAAAGTCTTTATGATATACCATGCAGGCCATGCAAGGCCACTTAAGTGAAACTAACAAAACACAGGGATGGTAATTTACAGGATATACAACCTTTGAAAAGAGCATATTGGAGATTGAGCATAAAAAAGTAAAAGTTGCTGTACTTGGTATTTGGTTGAGACTTCTGTCTTACCTTTGCAACATCCTCTAACTTGAGCTTCCTCCTGCGCAAGAGATGGAATCTAATCCAGACAAGAAGTCCCAGAATCAGGCCCTTCTACCTGTGGACACATATCACATAGTGATAGCTATGCATTTTTCTGATTTAAGTACTTTTCACATATATTCTCTGTGCACTGCTTGAGACCATACTTTTCACTCCAGAAAATCTCAGGACTAACGTTTACCAGAAATAAAACTGGGCTTGCTTATCTTAGAGGGTATTTATTTAACTAAACTTTCCTTTTCTGGGTGAGGGGTGCTTCCTTGCCTTATGTGACTGATTCCTTTCCCCTTATTCCACAAAAGCCACACTGCTTTTATCCTGTCGTCTACTTCTTCATAACTCAACATCTGCCCTATTGTTGGATTCCTAATATAAACATGTACTCAACCTACTTTAATTTTAAACAAATACCATGCTTGACACTAAGTGTATTTTATTAAATGTATCAAGATGTTTTTTATCTCTCCTAATCATATTTGAGTAAAGTTGTACACGTTAAAGTACATTTAATCCATGTTATATTTTGACTATAAACAGATGTGTGTATATATATACATATATACCTCTATGTATAAACATATTATATATTTTATAAATATTATCAAGAAGCATGATAAGAATCAATTGAAATATGTAAACAAATTATATTTTTTTTCTTGCTCAAGGCCTGGTAGTGAATACATTATTTTTTTTGAAAAGAACATTTGTTAAGTGATTAAGAAAGAAAAGACCAAGACAAGCTCAGTCTCTCCATATATAAAGTATATTGTGTTTGGTAGGCAAAGCCACTCTTTCTTTAGCATTGTTTGTGAATTTTGTTTATTAAAGTACTTGATAGCTTTTAATGTCTTTGTCCAACATGAGCAATCCTTTTTCTATTTTTACATCTTGGTAATTTTGCATGCCACTATTTTTGTCAAGCAGTTTGGGGCAGTGTCATATTGCTAGAGGTCATAACTCAACATACATTTTAAGTGCTTACACGTTCTTCCTTTATAGTTACCCTCATTTCACCTTTTGAATACAATGTCTTACAGAAATGCTCTGGGGTTTTATTTGTACTTACTCTCCATGAATCTTCAGCCTAGCAGGCTAGCGAACTAAAACCATCCTTTTAATGCCTGCAGACTGGCTGACTTCCAGTACCTCATTGTTAGTGGTTCCGTTTAGTCTTTTCAAGTTATCTGTTTAAAATAGCATAATTTTTTCAGGACCTGCTGAATACAGCTGTTTATGATGTTTCTCTTAATCAAACTATCACATGTGTATGAGAAGATCGGTTTGAAAGATCAGAAACAAAAGCATGAGAATAAGCCAACTGAAAATTAAAGTGTGTTGTTTAGACAAAGTTGTAATTAGGAGGAAATAAAAATAATTTGGGTCATAGCTAACTAAATAAAAGACATATTCTGTTACATGAGAAAGTGCTTTCTCGATCCCTATTCATATACTTAAATCCTCTTCATGTGAAATGATGTTTTTTTTTCTCTTATTTATGCTTTTGGTCTTTTACTCAGTTTTCACAGGCTGAATATTATGAATTTCTGTCATTTTTATGTACTAAAACCCATTTCTATTGAAAGAAAACAGTTGAGTCAAGTGTTGCAAAATATTTTATTTGGGATAATCTTATTTAAGGCATGAGAAATTTTCTTCTACACAACCTATTCCAGCTTCATTTTTACTTTAATATGTCTGGCTATATGGAACAGCAACTATTGAACACAATATTCCAGATTGTATATTTTTTAAAACTCAGGATTTGTATTCTTATGGTGGTTCTCTATTTGTTTTATGTGTTTATCTTAACTTCTATTAAGTTATTCACATAATTACAGTAAAAACACTGCTATTTAATGAAGTTGCCAGGTTCATCTTTGGCACATAAAAACAGGGTGGCCATAGTTCAGTATTTTGTGAATTGCATGAACATTACTCCCACAGTACTAGAATGAACACATCTAAAATTAAAGCTTTATATAAGCTCTTGGGGTATAAAAAGACTTAGAAAAAAAGACTTAAACAATAATTACCAAAACACAAAACACTTCATTAATTAGTAGAAATAATAAATTTTTTAAAATGATGAATTCTATAAAGTGATGATGGAGAAAGGGGGGAAAAGTTTATCTCTAGCTAAGTGCATATTAAAGAAGAATAAGAACAATGTAAGTACCTGGGAAGTGATTTTCATCTCTTATTTTAATCACTTGACTTCTATAGCTCTGTTGCAACATGAATGTTGATGACTGAATCCATATGGGCTATATGAAACATCACTAAAAGGTCATTAGTTTTAGTTTTCGTTCCATGTTTAATATCTCATTGATAGATAATGATACAACTGTTGACTTATTTGCCTAAAAATTTGGAATCTCTATTAAAATGCTGGCTGCCAATTTCCCTATAGTATAAATACTATCAAACAAACTTATACAATTGAACAGTAGATAATATTATTGATTAAATATCTGAATTTTATGATGTAAAAATTTAGGCCAAACTATTGTTTCCACAATTTCATCAACATATTTTATCAACTATAAAAATTTAAATGAGCAATATTGTTAATGTATATAAAATTAAAATATTTATTGTTTTAATTACTTAGTATTGAAAATCTCAAGTTAAACAGCAATGTAGTACATGAGTAAATGCTTCAGAATTATTGGTACATTTAGGACAATTAAGATGGATCAATACAATGAATTTGCAAGGGTTTTTGCTCATTGGTCAGTGCAACCACAACTGTGTTACCTCATTCATCATGTTCCTGTGCAAATGTTCACTTTAAAATAGTCCATTATGTTTCTCTACTAATATATTTCTGTATCTAGTGAGTGAGTGTGAGAGAGAGAGACACAGAGAGAGAGAGAAAAGCAAAACTGTATCAGTTTATGAAATGTTACAAACACAATACTAGGTATATAATTTTGGTGAATAAGATACAATGTTGTGGAGTTTACATTCTTTATGTGAACACATACGTAATCTAGAACTTCATTCAACAATCAAAGATCTGAATAAAGTGGAGTTTTCTGTACCTTTGGGTATAAAATTTTTAATCTTAGACATATATCAACACTGGCTGGACATTAATTGTATTATTGTAAGAAATTGAAACTTTTTTATTTATTTGTTTTTTTAAAAATATGTAGCTGATTCGAAGACGAAGATGCCTCTTTTAAGCAAATCAGAGGCATTTGGCAGAAAAGTAGGCTAATTGTTTTTATTGCACAGTTTTTTATTTCAAGTTTTTGAAAACTTGCATAACCTCTCTAAGTCTTAGGTCCCCATTGTATAATCTGTATAACTTGTATAATAATAATAAGCTATTTCTTTTTTTTAAATTTTTATTTATTTATTTATTTTTGGCTGCGTTGGGTTTTCGTTGCTGTGCGCGGGCTTTGTCTAGTTGCGGTGAGCGGGGGCTACTCTTCGTTGCGGTGCGTGGGTTCTCACTGTGGTGGCTTCTCTTGTCGCAGAGCACGGGATCTAGGCGCATGGGCTTCAGTTGTTGTGGCATGCAGGCTCAGTAGTTGTGGCTCATGGGCTTAGTTGCTCCGCGGCATGTGGGATCTTCCCGGACCAGGGATCGAACCCATGTTCCCTGCATTGGCAGGTGGATTCTTAACCACTGCGCCACCAGGGAAGTCCCAGAACCTATTTCAAAATAATACAGGAGTGGGCTTCCCTGGTGGCGCAGTGGTTGAGAGTCCGCCTGCCGATTCAGGGGATGTGGGTTCGTGCCCCGGTCCAGGAAGATCCCACATGCCGCGAAGCGGCTAGGCTCGTAAGCCATGGCCACTGAGCCTGCGCGTCTGGAGCCTGTGCTCCGCAACGGGAGAGGCCACAACAGTATGAGTATCGCAAAAAAAAAAAAAA